>NC_083620.1:30325601-30413101 GCF_963584025.1 Labrus mixtus | reverse complement strand
AAACATAATCTAGAGCATGAGCAGAGAACCGCCGAGACCATTAAAGAGCGACAGGCCAATAAGCTGATCCCTTTCAACGGAAAAAAAGATTCTACACATTGAAATGTTGACCTGATGATGGCGCTACATGACAGGACAGATGATAAGATGTTACTCATGTTTCTGTTTTCATCCAAACAGCTGACTGAACCCTGAGCTCCTCCTTCAGCTGCCCCCCCGACCTCAGCACCTGCAGGTCGTCACCATGGAAACTGCTCCATCACCGGGGCAACAACATCGTGGTCATCACTAACAGCTGTCAGCTCTGACCTCCTGACAGAAACACCTCCTCCGCAAGAGACAGGACAAAGACAAGAGGGAGGAAGGAATTATAAAGATGATTATCCATCCATTATCTAAACAGCTTTTACTGTTCGGGGTTGCGGGCAGGCTGGAGCTGATCCCAGCTGTCATTGGGCGAGAGGCGGGGTTACACCCTGGACTGTTCACCAGCCAATCACAGGGCTGACAACCAGACACACTCACATTCACACCTACAGACATATTAGAGTCAGCAGTTAACCTAACGAGCATGTCTTTGGACTGTGGGAGGAAGACGGAGAACCAGGAGAGAACCCACACATGAACGAGGAGAACATGCAGACTCCACACAGAGAGACTCCCGATAGACGGGGATTCAAACCAGGAACCTCCTCACAGAGAGACTCCTGAAGGACGGGGATTCAAACCAGGAACCTCCTCACAGAGAGACTCCTGAAGGACGGGGATTCAAACCAGGAACCTCCTCACAGAGAGACTCCCGACAGACGGGGATTCAAACCAGGAACCTCCTCACAGAGAGACTCCCGACAGACGGGGATTCAAACCAGGAACCTCCTCACAGAGAGACTCCCGACAGACGGGGATTCAAACCAGGAACCTCCTCACAGAGAGACTCCTGAAGGACGGGGATTCAAACCAGCAACCTCCTCACAGTGAGGGGACAGAGCTAACCACTGCACCACCGTGCAGCCCATGAAGATTAGAATGATCTAAATAAAAATGATGATGATGATGATTGAATATCATGATGAAGATATTTGGGAAATAAGAAGTTGGAGATGATGATGATGAAGGTCAGATTGAAACAGTAGCTGGTGGTGATGGGGGGGTGCTTTGTTTGTTTTGTTGCTCAGATGGAAACTGGGCGTCTTAAGACAGGAAGGCACAGAGCTGCATACAGGAAACAGTAACCCTGCCCAACCCAACACCCACAATCTCACACACTCACACACACACACACACACACACACACACACACACACACACACACACACAGACAGACACACACACACACACACACACACACACACAGACACACACTCACACACACACACACACACAGACACACACTCACACACACACACACACACAGACACACACTCACACACACACACACACACTCACACACACACACACACACACACTCACACACACACACACACACACTCTCACACACACACACACACACACACACACACACACACACACACACACACACACACACACACGCACACACACACACCTTCTGTGTGTCTTTGTTCACTCGGAGACGTTTCAGTGATTCTTGATCAGAGATCAACATTTTTCTGGTTGATCAGGTTTAGATCGTTAAATTCTCCTCACAGGTCAGGAGACCTTTGGTGAACACTTCCTGCTCGTGCTGAGCCGTACATGTAACAGACCTCACCATTACAGGGAATATAAGGAGACATTTAACACGATCCGTCCCTCTGTGGGGCCTCCACCCTCAGGTTGACCGCCACAATAGAAGCGGACTCTTTTCTTTCTTTGGACTAAATTAATAAAATATTCAAAATCAATCAAAATATTGAAGACTTTTGCGTGAGAACCACCTGTACTAGTGTTGTCATGATACCAGAATGTTAAACTTTGATATGATTCCAGTTATTATTCAAAATGTAGAATGAAGTTAATGAATTAAAGGTCACATATTTAAAATCCTCTTCACCATGTTCCTCTAACTCTAATATGTGTCTCTAGTCCGTCTACAAACCCCCCAATGATGAGAAAAGTCCATCCTCTCCATCTTCTGCCTGCTCCACTTTTCAGAAAATGTGTGCTCAAACAGGCCGTTTGGAGATTTTCCCTTTATGACATCACAAAGGGCAGTAGCCCCTCCCCCAGGTGGGTGACACTCCCACAGCTAGGTGTTTGTTCTGCCCTCTGAGTCTGCCTTCTCACCGTAAACAATAGGACATGGAGCGAGAAAGTCTGAGTACACCCAAGTCCTTCCAGAGAGGGGGCGTGGTCAGACACAGCTCATTTACATATTTAAAGGTACAGACACAGAAACAGTCTGTTCTGAGCAGGGCTGAAATAGAGGGGTTTATAGACATGATCAAATACAGGATCAGAGTGGATTTAGAACAAGAAACTTCACACACATGTTGAAGAGGAGCTGTGACACTTATTTAAACTGGTTGGTTGGATGCACAAGCACGGACATGAAAGGCGGACAGTCTTCCATTATCGAGAAATCCCAGAGTGTTATCTGACTATAATGTTCTCTGTGTTGTTCTCCGATGTGCGGAAGCAGACTCGACTGCGCGACACTTTTTTATTTTGTATTTTGGAGTCCGCCTGTCTTGCAAACTGAGCACGCTTCATGATCACATAAAGCCATGCATGTGTTGTATTAGGACGTTATGTACAAGAGGTCACCGTGCTCAGGCCCGGTTAGTCCTGGAGCGGTGTGAGCGCAGGCCAACGGGGGAATGGGGAGGGGAAAATCATGCTTAAGCTTGGTACGGGACAACTTTGCTAGTGTGAGTGCGCCCTGAGTTTCCCTCTTTCCTGCCTCCAGTCCATCCTCACAGACCAACCAACTGACAACATCCTATTCCATCATAATCATTAGCATACATTCATCTATGATCTATTATTAAATATGTCAAACTAAGACTGTTGTGGCATGCTCCTTGCTGGTGAGGTTTGAATGAAGGTCCGTCTCTGTGTTGTGTAAAACATTACACAAAGCACAGAAAAGACAAACCAACGCAGGAGGCTGCAGCCAAGTCTTTTGTTGTGAATCAAATAGGGCAGCTACAGAGTATCAGCCTGTGTGTGAAAGTGATGAGTTTATGTTAAAGGAAGTGAAGGCCTCGCTATCAGAGCTCCTGTTTGTTGTAGACAGAGTGGAGTTATTAAGATCAGCTGACTGCAGCCGCCAGCTTCACACAGAAATAAACAAAGACATGAACACAGCTAGCTATTAGCATGTGAGCTAATGGTTCAAAGAGTTGTGTATCATAGAGTTCATACTACAAGAGACACACAAAATGTAAGATTCAGTATCCATTAAGTGTGTCAACCAGACGTTACAGCCTGTTTACCCGCTGCAGACGTTACAGTCTGTTTACCTGCTGCAGGCGTTACAGTCTGTTTACCTGCTGCAGACGTTACAGTCTGTTTACCTGCTGCAGACGTTACAGTCTATTTACCTGCAGACGTTACAGTCTGTTTACCTGCAGACGTTACAGTCTATTTACCTGCAGACGTTACAGTCTGTTTACCCGCTGCAGACGTTACAGTCTGTTTACCCGCTGCAGACGTTAGTCTGTTTACCCGCTGCAGACGTTACAGTCTATTTACCTGCAGACGTTACAGTCTATTTACCTGCAGACGTTACAGTCTGTTTACCCGCTGCAGACGTTACAGTCTATTTACCTGCAGACGTTACAGTCTGTTTAACCGCTGCAGACGTTACAGCCTGTTTACCCGCTGCAGGCGTTACAGTCTGTTTACCTGCTGCAGACGTTACAGCCTGTTTACCCGCTGCAGGCGTTACAGTCTGTTTACCCGCTGCAGACGTTACAGTCTGTTTACCCGCTGCAGACGTTACAGTCTGTTTACCTGCAGACGTTACAGTCTGTTTAACCGCTGCAGACGTTACAGCCTGTTTACCCGCTGCAGGCGTTACAGTCTGTTTACCTGCTGCAGACGTTACAGTCTGTTTACCTGCTGCAGACGTTACAGTCTGTTTACCCGCTGCAGACGTTACAGTCTGTTTACCTGCAGACGTTACAGTCTGTTTACCCGCTGCAGACGTTACAGTCTATTTACCTGCAGACGTTACAGTCTGTTTACCCGCTGCAGACGTTACAGTCTGTTTACCTGCAGACGTTACAGTCTGTTTACCTGCAGACGTTACAGTCTGTTTACCTGCTGCAGACGTTACAGTCTGTTTACCTGCTGCAGACGTTACAGTCTGTTTACCCGCTGCAGACGTTACAGTCTGTTTACCCGCTGCAGACGTTACAGTCTGTTTACCTGCAGACGTTACAGTCTGTTTACCTGCTGCAGACGTTACAGTCTGTTTACCCGCTGCAGACGTTACAGTCTGTTTACCCGCTGCAGACGTTACAGTCTGTTTACCTGCAGACGTTACAGTCTGTTTACCTGCAGGCGTTACAGTCTGTTTACCTGCTGCAGACGTTACAGTCTGTTTACCTGCTGCAGACGTTACAGTCTGTTTACCCGCTGCAGACGTTACAGTCTATTTACCTGCAGACGTTACAGTCTGTTTACCCGCTGCAGACGTTACAGTCTGTTTATCTGCAGACGTTACAGTCTGTTTACCCGCTGCAGACGTTACAGTCTGTTTACCTGCTGCAGACGTTACAGTCTGTTTACCTGCAGACGTTACAGTCTGTTTACCTGCAGACGTTACAGTCTGTTTACCTGCAGACGTTACAGTCTGTTTACCTGCAGGCGTTACAGTCTGTTTACCTGCTGCAGACGTTACAGTCTGTTTACCTGCTGCAGACGTTACAGTCTGTTTACCTGCAGACGTTACAGTCTGTTTACCTGCAGACGTTACAGTCTGTTTACCTGCAGACGTTACAGTCTGTTTACCCACTGCAGACGTTACAGTCTGTTTACCCACTGCAGACGTTACAGTCTGTTTACCCGCTGCAGATGTTACAGTCTGTTTACCTGCTGCAGACGTTACAGTCTGTTTACCCGCTGCAGATGTTACAGCCTGTTTACCTGCAGACGTTACAGTCTGTTTACCTGCTGCAGACGTTACAGTCTGTTTACCTGATGCAGATGTTACAGCCTGTTTACCTGCAGACGTTACAGTCTGTTTACCTGCTGCAAACGTTACAGTCTGTTTACCTGCTGCAGACGTTACAGCCTGTTTACCTGCTGCAGACGTTACAGTCTGTTTACCCGCTGCAGGCGTTACAGTCTGTTTACCCGCTGCAGGCATTACAGTCTGTTTACCTGCTGCAGGCGTTACAGTCTGTTTACCCGCTGCAGGCGTTACAGTCTGTTTACCCACTGCAGACGTTACAGTCTGTTTACCTGCTGCAGATGTTACAGTCTGTTTACCTGCTGCAGACGTTACAGTCTGTTTACCCACTGCAGACGTTACAGTCTGTTTACCTGCAGACGTTACAGCCTGTTTACCTGCTGCAGGCGTTACAGCCTGTTTACCTGCTGCAGACGTTACAGTCTGTTTACCCCCTGCAGACGTTACAGTCTGTTTACCTGCTGCAGACGTTACAGTCTGTTTACCTGCTGCAGACGTTACAGCCTGTTTACCTGCTGCAGACGTTACAGTCTGTTTACCTGCTGCAGGTGTTACAGTCTGTTTACCTGCTGCAGACGTTACAGTCTGTTTACCTGCTGCAGGTGTTACAGTCTGTTTACCTGCTGCAGGTGTTACAGTCTGTTTACCTACACCGTCACCGCACGTCATTGATCATAAGCAACACAAGGAAGTTGTCCACAGGCAGCCTGCATCGTTATGGATCACTGTGGAGCATGAAGCGTCTTTGTTTGGGGTTCTTTTCTCTGGCGGAAAAGTTATGAGGAAGTTTAAGACGTGTGAAATGAAGAGTCATGACTCTGAGGACGGTCTGGTTTGGTGAGTTCAGGGAACTCAGCAGGCTGACCCACATTCCTGCAGACTGCCTGAGGAGACGAGTTCAGGAAAACAAAAGCCCTGCAGTTTAACACTTCTATCTGTGATGATTAGTTAGCATCACTTATTGTGACTGTTGTGACCCGTCCACCCATCACTACAGAAAGGCAAATAAATAAACATGACCAACAGTGAGGGAGCTAACAGTCCTGGTGTGGTTCTCACATACTCAGTACATACTCAGACTGAATTAGCTGAGGTGACACCTAGCAGACACCTGTCACTCACAGAGGCCACACCCCTTAATTCTACATCCCTTTAAGCCTTAATATAATGTAAACAGGTGAGTTGTATAAACTCACAACAGCTGTAAAGTTAGACATTTTAACATGGGGCTCTATGGGGACTGACTCACTGCAGGAGACAGACTCTAGTGGACACTGGAGGAACTGCAGCTGTAAAGTTAGACATTTTAACATAGAGCTCTATGGGGACTGACTCACTGCAGGAGACAGACTCTAGTGGACACTGGAGGAACTGCAGCTGTAAAGTTAGACATTTTAACATGGAGCTCTATGGGGACTGACTCACTGCAGGAGACAGACTCTAGTGGACACTGGAGGAACTGCAGCTGTAAAGTTGAACATTTTAACATAGAGCTCTATGGGGACTGACTCACTGCAGGAGACAGACTCTAGTGGACACTGGAGGAACTGCAGCTGTAAAGTTTCTCAAGTTTAAGTCTCCTTTAAATAAATAAAGTAACTGTTTCCCAGCCTCACTGGGAGCATTGTCTTTGTTTTTTGTTCTTGTATTCTAAAAATGGACTGATGAATTTGATGTTTTTATTTGAACGATCACAAGCACAGTTACGTGCAGATTTAGTTACAGCTCGATTCGTCACTCTCACAGCCGCGCTGTACTAGTTTAGCTGGTTCAGCTAGTTCAACTTCAACTCCTCCTCCTCTTCCTCCTCCTCTTCCTCCCCTTCCTCCTCCTCCTCTTCCTGCTCTTGCTCCCCTTCCTCTTCCTCCCCTTCCTCCTCCTCCTCCTCCTCTTCCTCCTCCTCCTCTTCCTCCCCTTCCTCTTCCTCCCCTTCCTCCTCCTCCTCCTCTTCCTCCACCTCTTCCTCCACCTCTTCCTCCTCCTCTTCCTCCTCCTCCTCTTCCTCTTATCACTCAGGTGTTTGTCTGTGTCGACTTGAGTTGAAAAATAACGTTTGCTGGTTCACAAACAGAAGCAAACTGACACAAACGAGTGTCATGTTTTAAAAAGTAGATTTAGATAAAGTCAAATGACAATATTAACTTTTATATTTATCTTTATTCTGTCTTTTTTTGCTGTAAATTAAACATTAAATCGGGGCAGCAGATAACTTTGCTGTGATGTCGCGCCCCCCCCCCCCCCCCACCATTAACGGAGGCTTTAATCCTCGTCGCAGCGACCGAAAATATCTTTCAAAACATCAAACATTATGTTCATGGTGTTAAAGTCTTCTTCTGTTCCACTAAAGAACAGAGAGAAATATTCTGTTCTTTGTTTTCAGATTTAAAACTTTCAGGACCGATTGACAGTCTGTGCTTCTGTCTCTTTGTTTCTATGCTTTTTATTTATTGTCTTCAGCACTGGGCTCCAAGACAAAGATTTGTACCAGGGGACAATTGAGTATATCGTATCATTTGCTAACGTAGCGTAGCATAAGGCATCATAATGTATAACGTGATGACATCATAACGTGTCGTACTTCATCGTATCTTATTTGAATGTATTTTTCGTCTCTAAACGTATCGTAACATACTGTATCACATCGTATTGTATAATGTTGATGGGATTTATCGTATCAGAACGTAACGTAATGCTAACTTATCGTAACGTACCGTATCTCATAGCTCAGCATCTCATCATAACGTGAAGTTTATTGTATTTATTTGTGACTCGTGTTCAGATGTTGGAGGTTTGAAGAGTTTATGTAAAGACTTCATGAACTGTTTGATTATTACATTTAAAAAACAAGAAAAGGCTTTTATTCTGTGAACAGGAAGTCTGTTCTTCTTCTTTGGTGGTTTTAAATAAAAAATCAGTAAACAGGAATGTTGTTGTTTTTTACCTTCCTGTTTTCATCAATCTTCAGATTATTACTGATCAGCCTGTTGGATCAGTGACGTCAGCAGGAGGTGAAAAGAGATATTTCAGGCCATACACACACACACACACACACACACACACACTCACACACACACACACACACACACACTCACACACACTCACACACACACACACACACACACACACACACTCACACACACACAGATCATCAATACAACAGTATACAACAGTCAAGCCCAGTCATTGACAGGTGAGCAGCATCAGAAGCTGCTGCAGAAACACCGACCCGGGACACGCAGGAGCGCGTGGGCTGCGTGCTACGGGCGCGTGCAAGATGCAGGTTTATGTGTGTGTGTGTGTGTGTGTGTGTGTGTGTGTACTCACGGTGTTCCGGAGGTCCTGCAGCGCTACGCTCATCCTGGAGCTCCGTCCCCGAAAACAGAGCGCTACCACCGGCCACTCCGCCGGCCCATCCTCCCGGCTGTCCGTCCGTCTGTCCGCAGCTCTGTCTGTCTGTCTCTCTCTGTCTGTCTGTCTGTCTGTCTGTGTGTCTCTGTGCGTGTCTCTCTTTCTCTCTGCGACCTCCTCCTCCTCCTCCTTCTTCTTCTTCTCCTCCTTTTGTCGTGCAGCAGCAGCAGCAGGATCGTCAGCTCTCTCTCTCTCTCTCTCTCTCTCTCCTCAAACCCCGCCCAACATCCAACCAGCCTCTTCCTCTCACAAACAAACACACCCCGAGATACACAGGGGCTGACGTCATCCACACAGCCTACGTCACCTCCTATCTATCTATCTATCTATCTATCTATCTATCTATCTATCTATCTATCTATCTGCCTGCCTGTCTGCCTGCCTGCCTGCCTGTCTGCCTGCCTGCCTGTCTGTCTGCCTGCCTGCCTGCCTGTCTGCCTGCCTGCCTGTCTGCCTGCCTGCCTGCCTGTCTGCCTGCCTGCCTGTCTGCCTGTCTGCCTGCCTGTCTGTCTGCCTGCCTGCCTGCCTGTCTGTCTGCCTGTCTGTCTGTCTGCCTGCCTGTCTGTCTGTCTGTCTGTCTGTCTGCCTGTCTGTCTGTCTGCCTGCCTGTCTGTCTGTCTCTCTGTTAAGATTCATCAGTTAATGAAAGTCTGAATATATATATAATAAGTCTGTTTTCATTATTTTACTGTCTTGTGTTGTTTTATTGGATTGTCGATGGACAGCAGTCATCGTAAACACCATCAACAGTTAAATAACTTAATAAAACAGAGAAATATATTATAACTGTTATTACAACATGGATGCAAAGTTTATTATTCTTTTGTTCTATATTTCTTTATATGTTCATTTCTTATTTTCAAGACAGAACATGAGGGAAGGCGCTCCTCCAGCACGTGGCGCTCTAGGCGACCGACTATATGGCCTATGCCAAGAGCCGCTGTAGGTACCAGATGTGCTCGGGGTCCTGTGCCTGCTAGTGAAGTCACAATATGAAGTTTTATATCGGGGCATAGTACTACACTTCCCATGATCATAGAGTGTTTCTGATTGGTTAAGCCTGCTGTTACCATGGCAATGTTTCCTGCCCCTCGGCACCGTATGCGAACAGATAAGTCCCGCTAGCAGGCTAGCTAGTTAGTTAGCTAACAGGAAATGTACTAGCCTAATATCCTCATCATGTCGCAGTGAATGTAGTTTATATTTACACAAACTACAAGATAGTAACAACACTTATTAATGGTATAAAAACTATAACAACGACAAAAGTTTCTCTTAAGAAGACACAATGTAATTCACAATGGATTGTGGGATGTGTAGTTCCTTGACTTCGGATGAAAATCATGTACACAGTCTTGTCTTTTTTTACGTTTTTTAATGTCGTTTTGGTGCCGAATAAAATGTCCTGTCGTCAGTGGGCGGTCACTGTTGTGTTCAAAGACCCGACAAAAACGTGAAAACTATAAACTCTCCGATCATATTGTGTGACTTCACTAACAGGCGCAGGACCCCGAGTCGATCTGAACACCCGAGCTCATCTGGTACCTACACCGGGCCTGCTTATGGAGGGGTTTACCCTTTCTATCCCTAATGATCACTAATGATCACTAATGATCACTAATGATCACTAATGATTGGAATCATAGAAATCTTCTCAAAAACAAAGATGTTCATATTCACAATTTTATACATCGTGCGAAAAATTGTACATTTATACACATTACACGTTACATTTATTAGCAATTAAGTCCATTTCAAGTGACTCTGGGTCCAAAAGAATCGATACCCCCTCCGACCAAAGTCAGGAAAGGTCTTATTATGTGATGTTTCCAAAGATGATGTTGCCCGATGCTCCGGTGGCGTGAGGCGTGTTCAGAAGGATCGTAACCTCCCCGATCTGCACGGACGACGATCTGGGCCGCCCCCGATTTACAAAATCCTGCTGTGTGGAGAGAACGCCGAGGACGGAACAATAGCCAATCAGGAAGCAAGCTGCCTGAAGCAGGAAGCACAACTGACATCACCATGGCGACGACAGCAAACGAGAAGCATAAAGTCAGACGGTTGTCGTGAACGGAGAAGAGGGACTTGTTGAAACAACACGAGTGTTTCTACATCGTGACCTACAGAACAAACCTGAAGACGTGGCGAGCAGTGACACGGCGTTTGTGGTGACAGAAAGATGGAGGGCGTCTCAGCAGACAGCTAATAAACCACACGTGTTCACTTTACACAAACAACAAAAGTTCAACTTCTAGATGGACGGTCGGTGAGCGGTCATCGCCCTAGTTTGTCCGGCTCCGTCACCCGCCGTCGGCCTTTTTTTGGCTGTTTCGACATCTGCGTCGGCGGTCGGTGAGAGGAATCTCTCTGATTGGCTGTTCTGTTGTTTCATTTCTCTCCAGCTCTCCTCTCAGGTTCAGTAAAGCTCCTTGAGCATGTCTCTGTAGTCTCCATGCTTTCACCCATTAGTGCGGTTTCTCCTTATTTGTCTCCTCCTCCTCTTCTTTTCTTTTTCCACTAAAACACAAAGAACTGACAACGCCAGCGCCATTTTCTACTTTTCATCAGACATTATTCTCCATTAGTAGACGACCTATAATACGAGTGGTGAGCGACAGCGGTGTGGTAATGGTCTTCTCGTATCATAAACAACGGACCACCGTTGGCGGGGCGACGGCACAGGCGTCACTAGTTCTTTGCCGTCTGCTCGGTGAGTCAGGGTCTTTAGGGAAAAGGGAGCCTTCAACACAAACAATGACAGCTTCTGCCAGTAGGTGTGGATGTTGAGCGGGCAGGTTTGAAAATGTTTCCTAACAATGATTTGAATGTATCGATATCACTAACTTCAAAGTAAGGCCTCTCTCACCTCTCTGCTCTCCTGGCTTTATAGACCGGCCCATTAACAAACTGGCTGGAGGGGTTTACACTTTTCTCTCAAAGAAATCTAAATGAACCCTTTAATTAACCTTAGCTCATTCACTCAACTAACTGAAATTTAAACAATTCAATTACATCAAACTAAAAACTCAAATATGCTAGAAGTGAAAACAGAGAAAACATTTCTCAGAAAAGAAAAACCCTACAGTGGCCCAGTGATGACATCATCAATCTTATAGAAACCCAGGAAAGCGAACACGTCTCCGCCTCGGTCTCTAATAAATCTAGAATCAGACAACAGGAAGTGATGAAACGCCGTCCTACACATCACACTAACCTTCATGTGTCACCTGAAACAGGTCAACACATTTCAATCACAGCTTCTCTGATGTGCACAGACTGTTAGCAAACAGCGCCCTCTGCTGGACACAGGCACACAGTGATAAAGTCATTCAATGGAACAGCACACTGGAGCCCTGCTTATTCTGAAATGAGGATTACATCAAGACCAGCAGAGAATAAATATTTAACTTTAATGAAACGGTCAAAACGATGAAGATTACAGATACTGATCATGTTTGTCTACAGTTTAACTTTTAATACTTTTTTCATTCATTACACTGTGGAGGAAAATATCACGGAGCAACTTCAGAGTGGAGAAGTTTCATTGGTGTTACAGTTTAATAGAAGAACAGAGCGACAACAAGGAGGAGGAAGTGTGGAGTTCAACAGGTGGACATCTTTATTCACCTGGTTCACCTTTATTCACCACACAGACACACCAACTGTAGAAGGAAGATTTGAACCTCTCTGCCCTCATAAAGTTCAGATTGAAGGAGTAGAACTGAATCATCATCATCAGTGTTTTATTAAATGTTTAAGCACACTCTTATCTCTAATGAAGGCTGTGACGTTTGAAACCCTGTCGCTATGGTGTATTACCTGCCTGAGCCTGTCCCTTTAAGTAGGTGGCTTATGGGTAATGTAGGCGCTCGGAAGTTTTGACATATGAGTCTTCCTACTTTGTGTATAATAAACACGGACTGCTTGTTACAAACCTAAACGAGCCAAACAGCTTTCCAGAACTACAGTTAGGGACGACGAAGCTGACGAAAAGGTAACATGTGAAACATCCTGTTCTATTTCCTGTTGACGGGACTTTACTTTCTCCAGTTGTGACGCAGTTTTGTTCTCCGTGTTGAAGGTAAGAGATATTTTTACTGTTTTTAAAACTCTGTTTAATTCAACACAAACACTCCTCTGCACCCGCAGCAGAGATCAGCACAGACCAGAGGCCTTATTATGCAGATCTATGTTTTAATCACAGCAGTGAAATCAGCGTGTGTGATTCTAGTAGATAGATTTATAAAGACAAACTCTGTCTGCTGTAGTTATTCTCTATGATCACCTCTTATTGAGTGTCTCCTTCCAATCAGATAGCTGTGTCAGATTGATCTAACCAATGGAGATCCTTGAGTATTTTATGCCCCTAGGCAAAATTTCACAGGGGGGTCCTCCAACCAGCGTTTATCATTATTATTTGATAGTCTGACAGCTACAAAAAGTGCTACATGTAAACACTTTTTTATTTTCTACTGTTTTCTCCACAGCTGAAGATCTTTGAGTGGATGTGACTTCAGCAGCTGAACTCCATCAGTGTTGTAGTTTCAGAGTGCAGCTCTTCCAGCAGGGGGCGCTCTGCTATGGATCAGTGTGAGGACACAGAGGAGGGGGTCCCTCCCTCTAAAACTCTGAGGTGAGATGAGGATCTCTAACTGTCCATGACTCTGCTCCATGTCACAGCTCAGCACTCACATCACTCCATCATCATCATCATCACTGTCTCATCTGCTGCTCACAGTAACTAATAATGTTTGTTTGTATCAGGCTGCAGGAACAGAGACCAGACTCTCCTGGACCCAGCTGTGTGTCCATGAAGAGTGACCGCTCCATAGCACAACCTATGAACTTTAAAGCTGGACATCCTGATGATGGAAGGTGAGATCTGAAAAGTGAAATGTATTTTGTTACTTTATTCAAACAGTCACCTTTCAAGAAAGCAGAGTTTATGATGAAGTCTGTCATGAGAAAACAATAAATAATTAAATGTCAAGGTTTCCTGAAAATATCAGGTATTTCCTCTGCTCAGAGGTACAGAGGGTCCAACGTTACTCATTAGGAATGATCTGCTTCCAAAACAGATCTCTTACCTTCTTTCATTTGACTCTTCTTGTCTTGTATAACTCTTTATTCTGTCCTTCTGAGGGTTCAATCAGTTCAAACATGATCACATTTCTCTGATAGCAGTATTCCCGAAGTTGTTCATATAGATGTCATGTTGCTGTCAAATTAACTACATTCATGGCCTGTCATTTTGTTGTCATGTCAGAACACCTTTAGTAATCTACCATTATTTATCCTTGAAATTGAGCATTGCGTTAGTTCAGGCAGGCCACGGCGTTCAGGCAGGCCAGCTGATTTGTTTCAAAGCATCCTATTGGCTAAATAGTGCTTATGCCGCCTTATTTGTACTGCTATAGCCTGCCTTCTTTTTCTGCTCCCTCTGCAAGCTGCATTTGCAACCCTCCTCCTCCCCAGCTCCTCCTTTTATGCTGTTCTGACTTAATCAATGTCCAGCTTGTCATTGATGCCTACTGATGGAAGGTAAAAATTAAAAATCAAGACTCATTTGAGAAATTGATTATATTAGGATAAGCCCCTTGAGGTGTATCACCTCGTTTTCAAGGGGTCCCAAACATATATTTACAAAGGTACAACATAGCAATACAAAACCAAAACATAACACACTACAGACGAAACAAACAAAGTAATACATACAACAACAAAACAAAACACATATAGAAAATAAAAGTGGTCCTAAAGTTGAGCCCTGAGGCACACCTATCTGTTGGGTGAGCACATCGGATATACACCCTCTGAAAACCACACATTGCTTTCTATTGTGAAGATAGGTGTTAAACCACATTAGAGCATGGCGAGACAGACCAATTTTATGGAGTTTATCCAAATGTAGATGATGATCAACCAGATCGAAGGCTTTATATATATTGCACCAGTAAGTTTACCATGTTCAGATGCAGAAAAACATCATTGGTGAATTTTAAGAGGGCAGTAGTTGTAGAGTAGTTTGATCTGAAACCAAATTGATGTTGAGAAAGGATATTATTATTGTCAAGGTAATGTGATAATTGATTATGAATAATTCTTTCAAATACTTTGGCAATGGAGCAGATAATTGTGATTGGTCTATAATTATGATCAAGTTTGTCACCACCCTTAAGAAGAGGAGAAATACGGGAAGTTTTCCATATAGCTGGTATTTCATGAGTGCACAATGATAGATTAAACAGATCGGCCAATGGATAAATGAGTATGTGAGATACAATTTTGATGAACCTTGTTTCAATTCTGTCAAGTCCAGAACCACTGCAGTCTTTCAAACCAAGAAAGGCTTTTTCAACACCTAAAGGAGTTATTGTTTGAAAGTCAAATGACGTTTCTGAAACGGAAGTGGGGTTTGAACACAAGTGTACATTGCTAGGAAGGGTATTAGAACAAATGGAGAAGTGCTGATTGAAAGCGCATGCATGTGGGGTCATTCAAAATTGTATCCAAAACTCTTGAGTAGTGTTGCAATTGTCTGAGGTATGGAGAATGTTTTTTATTTTGCTCCAGAATTGTTTTGGATTTCTTAAATTATTACTCAGACATTCTTTATAATTATTAGACTTAGCATTCCGGTCTTGAGTCTTGCTAACATTTCTTAATTTCCTGTACAATTCCCAATCAGTGTGATCCCTTGTCTGGCAAAATTTAGCCCATTCTTTATCCCTCTGCCTAAAAAGAGATATAATTTCAGAGTTGATCCAAGGTAAGTGTCTGCCTTTCACTTGTGTTAGTTTCCACGGAGCGTGTTTGTCAATTACTTTATTAAATTCAGATAGAAATAAATCCCAAGCATTTTGGACATCAGGTATCAGTTGGAATCTCTCCCAATTAATAGCAACTAAATCATGAATAAACATGTCTGGGTCCATTTTTCTATTCTGTCTAACATTAATACATTTTGGTGGAGCTTTAGGTATTTTAATCTTCCACACACAATACAAAGCAGTCTGACAAAACACCAGCTTTTGGAATTCTATCTGGATGTGAGACTAAAATCCAGTCAATGTCCATGTCCTTCACTTCACTCCATCATCATCACTGTCTCATCTGCTGCTCACAGTAACTAATAATGTGTGTTTGTATCAGGATGCAGGATCAGAGACCAGACTCTCCTGGATCCAGCTGTGTGTCCATGAAGAGTGACCGGTCTAATGATCGTTTTATTGACTTTAAAGATGGACGTCCTGCTGATGGAAGGTGAGATCTGAAAGTGAAGTTAATGTTCTGACTCTGTTGTTTAAAGACTCATATCTTTGCTCAGAGCTTCATGATGTGTTGTAGGACTCATCAGTTTATTGTTTCAGCAGTGACATCACAGTTGTTGGGGTTGTATCAAGTCAACTTTGGTTATATTCTTTAATAATTATATTTAATTATTAATAATATAAATAAAATATCATTAAACTATGTTTAATCTCGTTTTGGGGCACCACCCTGTACTCAGGGAAATATAACCAAAATATCACTCAAATCAGTCTCAAATTAGTTATTTAATTACTAATATTATTAATAATTAATAACTATATTTAATAAATTGAAGGTGTGAAATGTGTGTGTGTGTGTGTGTGTGGCCTATGTGCGTAATGGCGCGGTGGTGGGGTTAGTCTCCAGATGTACGTCTACCTGGGAATATGTGTGTGTGTGTGTGTTAGTCAAAGGGGAAGAAAAGTGGATAAAAGAGGAGCGTAGAGGAGGAGAGAAATGCGTGCCTGAAGAGGCCGGATCACAGTCCGAATCCCGCGCCACAACTCGGAGTAATTCCCTTCATTCACAGAAACAAACCAATGGCCGAATTCAAGTTAATACGGCTTACACTGGCCTTTCTGATCAGAAGAGTAATACCCGGTTATAACGCTGTTACGCTGAACACATACAGGACGCAGCGGTCCGAAACAACAACAAGAGTTTTAAACAGGTAAAACTCAGGACGCGACGGTCCAACAAAGATAAAAATTACAGTTTCTGCTTCAATCAAACAATTGTTAAAAACACTCTCTAAAGCTAATTCTGCCCAGACCTAATTAAGCCTCACTTGTGAATCGCTTTGCCTGCGATCGGTGAAGGAAAAAGGAGTCCAGCGATAAAACAGATCTTCTGTCCGTCCTGGTGCAGAGGCGTCTGATGGCGGCGAGGGTCCCTTACGGCAAGAGTGGCTTCGATATGTTCTCCGTCGAGTGGGAAGATGTCCGTTGATGTCCTTTCATTGTAGGACGGAATAAGACCGTTATCTTTCTGATAATCTGTTATAGTCTGACGCTCTCCGAGAAACTGAGATGTGTTCACTGGACAATCCGAGCTCGGGATTTAGAACACTGCCGGCCGCGGATTACCTGCGCGCCAAAACTTAAAACAAAGGAAGATTGTTGCAGGAAACAGGAGGTGAGCTTGTGTCTCCGAACACTTGAAATCAGCGCGTGGAAAGAGAAAGAACAATGGAAGTCTTGGAGCTTTGTAGCCTGGCCTGCTCCATGGGGGGTCTACCTCAGGTCCCCTCCAATGAGGAGAGAGAGGTTCCGGTCCCCCCTTACTTCACGCGTAGGTGTGAAGTACCGCAGGGGATTCTGGGATTAAGAGTCCTTTTAGGCCTCTTTGTGATCTCAGTGAATAACTCAAATGAGGTGCAGGCCGAAGTCCATTGTTTGACTGTCCTAAGCCTGCGTTGCCCAACACAGTGTTCACCAGTCAAAGAGTTCAGTGATCAGACTCATCATGATAAACCATATCACTGAGTTTGTGTTTCTTTAAATATAAATCCAGTTTACAGAGTAGCAGCTGATTTCAAAGATGGAGCTTGATGAGCAGAGGTCATATTTTTTCTAATTATCCCTCGGATCATTACAACAGAAAATGAAAGAATAGATCTTTAATGTCATTATTATAAAAACAGTGAAAGGCAGTTTAGCAGCTCTTTGTCAGAGGCAGCACAGACAAAGAGCTCTGTTCTGCTTTTCTACAACTCTTTCATCCTCAGACATGTACATCACTCTCACTTCCTGTCTTCAGTCCATGTTCACCTCTCCCAGTACTTTCCTCCTGTTTCTCCTACTTCTCCACCAGAGGCCCTCAGAATACACCTCCTTCTCTTCTTTAAACAGCCCAGACCTTCCCCTCTATCCTACTCACCTGCAGCACAAAGAGAGAGAGAGACGTGACAAAGACAACAGCACCAACCCTCAGCAGGGTGGTAGAACAATTTACACTGACACACATTTCAATAACAAAGCTCATAATATAAGAGCCACAGTCATAACATGCTTCATTAACTACACTGAGTCCAGTATTCAGGACAAGAACACTTTTATAATCATCAGAGACAGAGGAAGGATTCCTGCTCTCTATGAACAAACTTTAACTTGTGTCCTTTTTGAACTTTATTGAATCCAGAAGTTCTCTAAGTGGTCTTATCCTCAAAATAAAGAAATCAATCTTGTTCCTCTGCTGAGATATGATAAACCATTGTTGTAGCTCGTTTCAGGTTAAATCTAGCTCGATGTTAACCAGAACATCTAATTAAGTCAAAGATAGATATACTGTACAATCCTGCCTCGTTCCACGTCGACAGCCTGGTCAACATCAGTTTTCAGTCCACAGTCTGTACCGCACCTGCTCCTGTTTCCCAATAAACAGTCTGGCCTCAGCTTGTTCATGGTTCTCTTTCAGAGGTCCAGCCAGTCTCCTGTTCCTACAGATCACTCTCTCAGGTTGTCCTTCTGCCCCCCCGGTGGTCACTGGTAGTATCTTCATGAACATCTGCCTGTAGCTAGCCTGAGTTCTTTCTCTCTGAAAATGCAGGTTGGACTTCTGACCTTTATTGTTCCTGGTGGCATCTTTCTGAGCTGTGTTTATGTTTGAGTCTTCTTGTTAGACCCTGTTAACTTTTATTTCATCAGTCTGAAGAATTTGAGGACAGACACAGTGTTGTCTGTATTCTGAGTGAGATACTGTTCTAATAGAAACAGAGAGAAATGTGGAGAACTTCAGTTCTGCCTCCTGATCACTGATTATCCATCTGCTAGTTTGAACTGGAACAATCTGATTAAAAATGATCTTTGTTCTAAAAGCTTTCATTAACCAGCTGTTTGTTTGTATCAGGATGAAGAGACAGAGACCAGACTCTCCTGGACCCAGCTGTGTGTCCATGAAGAGTGACTGGTGTATAATGTGTATCTTGGTTCAGAGCTTCATAATATGTGACCCATTGTTTTCTTGTGTCACAGAGTTCAACAGGAGAGCTCCGAGGTTCACAGAGATCAATCAGACCAGCAGAATCTAACAGACCTGGACTCCATCTTTATGGTCTGTTCAACACACTGTTATTTAATATTAGACTTGGCTGGTATCAATTTCTTCATACCATCTTGCCATTATACCGGGGAGTACGCTGTGACTGTGTTTCCAGCTGTGTTGTAGATTCGCTCAGATGCTGCACTTGAAGCACAGATGCATAGGTTTTTACACGCCACCTACCACGACAACTGCAGGCGAGTTTCATTCAGATGCTCACTCTAATCATGGAGGTTCATTGCAAAGAAGATAAGCATATCTTCATTGTCCGGTTTTAGTTCAATGGCAGGCGAGTTTCATTTACTGTAAAATCCGGTATACAAGTCGCACCTGGTTTTTGAAGGTCTCTCAGAGAGAAAGAAAAGTTTAAACTGTCTTCCTACGTGCAGTTACTGTGCAGCTGTGTCACTCGTTTAGTTCTGTTTGTTTTCACTTTCGGGAGTTTGCACTCCTACTAGCTACAGTATGGTGGTTGAGCTCTCAGCCTGCTGCAGGGAAAGTTGTTAAGCACAAACCCCTATCTTACGAGCTCTGTGCCCGACTCCGCTGGTCACTCTTTAACTTTAATAAAGAACTCTTTTAATCAGAAAAGAGCATTCGACAAGGTCTATTTACAGAACAATATACCCCCTTTTCTGTAAATGCACGATTATGACCTCGTGAGGAAGAAAAGGTGTGAAAAAGCCTCCTTCCTCCACTCTGATGTTAGCTTGGACCGTTTAACTTCTGTCTTGACCTCAGTGCAGTCATAGTGGCCACGGTAACGGGGGTCTACATAGGAGCTGACCCCTGCTGGTGCGTGCTGTGCACTACAACCCCTCAGCTCAATACATTATATTAGAGTCAGTGTCACAGAAAAAGTATCGTTTTTTTTCGCCGGTATTAAAAGTCATACCGTTGGGATTTCTAAATACCATGGTATACAGAACCTTATTACCGTGATACCGCCCAAGCCTATTTAATATACTATCATTACAAGAATTGAATGCTAAGTTATTTTTCTGTTTTGACCAAACGGCAGCCTCCGGTCTGGAAAAATTAAGCCAATGCGGAAGTACAAAAAACTGCAGTTCCTCGAGTGTCCGCTTGAGGCTGGCTGCAGAAGCACAGGAAGTGCCATAAGCCCACAGCCAAAAAAGCCAGTTTTTACCACAGGAATTAACATGTTTACAGCCTGGTTCAAAAAAACAAATACATCTGATTAGTTAGTGACCTCGTGCTCCCACTGTGGGGGAGGGGGATTTTTTAAAAACTCATCGGATTTAATTTTATTAAGGAAAACGGCTATGCCCATATAAGGGTTGTGGCAGATTTGATTGACAGCTCTGCACGCAGCATCTGTCTGTCAGGTCAGGAGCAGGTCAGGAGGCTAACAGCTTGATCCGTCTGATTTCCGTCTGAGAGTTTGATTAACACATATCTGACAACATACATGGCTTGCTGTGCGGTTAACAGACCATCCAAGAAGTTGATGCTCCGGTTTTTTTCGGTAAGTGATATAGTAGTGTTATATTTACTGCATACTCATGTGTCGGTATTTATAGTAGACCTAGCTTGTTTAGCGTTAGCTTGTAAACCAGTCAGCTAACTGTACTCAGTGTAGTCCATTATTTACGGTCAATGGTTTAGTCGATCAAGACTCCCATTCATGCTAAAGATGCTAATGTTAACATATCTAGCCAGGACAATTAAACTGGGGAAAAAGTCATTCTGAAGATTTTGAAGACAAAATGTACAGTTAACTACATGTGACAGCTCAGGGTGTTTTTTTATTATTAGCCACATCTGCAGGAATAATATTGAACAAGGTAGCTGCAACTCCTAATAATAGATGCCAGTCTTGAACACTATTTTTTCTAATACTTAAAGTTTTTGGTGTGAAGCTGACACTGTCCACAGACTCCATGACTTCACGGGTTTCTATAGAAAACAAATATCTTATAATAAATACAAAATAATTATTTTTCAATTGTCATGTTCACCTCATCGCTGTTGAGATCAGTAAATATAAAACACAGACATTCCTCTTTTCGTCAGAACAGTAACATGAACTGTATGCTTTGTAATATTGATTTCTTCTGGATGTCTCACATTTATTTACAGTCTACGGTCTAACAGTAATTTTATCAACAACAACGAAAAGAAAAAAGACACCAAAGCTCTCGTCTTTTATCGTTTTAAAACAGACTTCTTATCCTTAAACATGTTCTTACATCCAAGTAATGATTTGTAACACAATGTGAGAATTTAAATGTAAAGATTAGCCTCAAAATGTTTCTTTCATTTTATGATAAAACGTATTGCTCTGCTAACCCGGACAAAGGGTTAAAGTAGTTGTCACCCTGACAAATAACTCATAACCATAGTTGTATCTTTAAAAAAGTGTAGTTTTAAGACTTTAATTAAATATTTGGGTTGAATATAATTTGTTTTAACTGTGTTGTAGAAAAGTTAAATGTTAACTTACTGTTTATAGAGTTTTCTCAGGACGAGCAGGAAAGCCGTAGGGGATGATAGTAGCAGTAGCCGTTAGCTTTGATGTGAAATGGAACGTCGAACTGAATGGGCGCAGTTAAGTCCCAACTTAACGCTGTTGCTAGGTTGATCTGAAGTTAGGTTGAGACCCCATTAAGACTGCAATTCCAATATGGATGCAGCCGTCGATTAGACTCATTTGATGCCTCCGTAACAGACGGGTCAGGCTTTTACAGTCTAAGGTTTAGAGCAGCTGACCTTCAGACTGACAGATGAACCACATGTTGAGTTCTACCAGTTTATATTAAATATTCAGCATCTCCTTCTGTTCCAGCTGCTGGAGGAGAACATCGTCACCTTTGTGAAGAATGAGCTGAAGAGAGTCCAGAGAGTTCTCAGTCCAGATTACCCAGAATGCTTAGAGAGTCAGAGTGAGAATGAAGAGCAGGGGAGAAGCTGTAAAGAGGATTTTTTGAAGATCACTCTCCACTTCCTGAGGAGAATGAAGCAGGAGGAGCTGGCTGACTGTCTGCAGAGCAGTAAGAACATTTTAACATTTTAGTATTTTAGAAAAAGGACAAAAAGGTTTAAAGTTCCAAACTCAGATAGTCATGTGATCTATATCAGGATCTGTTTATTGATTTCAGTTCTTTCTTTATTCAGGAACGTTTGGTGCAGTGTGCCGGCATAACCTCAAATCTAACCTGAAGGAGAAGTTCCAGTGTGTGTTTGAGGGGATTGCTAAAGCAGGAAACCCAACCCTTCTAAACCAGATCTACACAGAGCTCTACATCACAGAGGGAGGGACTGGAGAGGTCAATGATGAACACGAGGTCAGACAGATTGAAACAGCATCCAGGAACCCACACAGACCAGAAACAACCATCAGACAAGAAGACATCTTTAAAGCCTTACCTGGAAGAGATGAACCAATCAGAACAGTGATGACAAAGGGAGTGGCTGGCATCGGGAAAACAGTCTTAACACAGAAGTTCACTCTGGACTGGGCTGAAGACAAAGACAACCAGGACATACAGTTCACATTTCCATTCACTTTCAGAGAGCTGAATGTGCTGAAAGAGAAAAAGTTCAGCTTGGTAGAACTTGTTCATCACTTCTTTACTGAAACCAAAGAAGCAGGAATCTGCAGGTTTGAAGAGTTCCAGGTTGTGTTCATCTTTGACGGTCTGGATGAGTGTCGACTTCCTCTGGACTTCCACAACACAAAAATCCTGACTGACGTTACCAAGTCCACCTCAGTGGATGTGCTGCTGACAAACCTCATCAGGGGGAACCTGCTTCCCTCTGCTCGCCTCTGGATAACCACACGACCTGCAGCAGCCAATCAGATCCCTCCTGAGTGTGTTGACATGGTGACAGAAGTCAGAGGGTTCACTGACCCACAGAAGGAAGAGTACTTCAGGAAGAGGTTCAGAGATGAGGAGCAGGCCAAAAGAATCATCTCCCACATCAAGACTACCCGAAGCCTCCACATCATGTGCCACATCCCAGTCTTCTGCTGGATCAGTGCTACAGTTCTGGAGGATGTGCTGAAGACCAGAAAGAGAGGAGGGCTGCCCAAGACCCTGACTGAGATGTACATCCACTTCCTGGTGGTTCAGACCAAACTGAAGAACATCAAGTATGATGGAGGAGCTGAGACAGATCCACACTGGAGTCCAGAAAGCAGGGAGATGATTGAGTCTCTGGGAAAACTGGCTTTTGAGCAGCTGCAGAAAGGAAACCTGATCTTCTATGACTCAGACCTTACAGAGTGTGACATCGATATCAGAGCAGCCTCAGTGTACTCAGGAGTGTTCACACAGATCTTCAAAGAGGAGCGAGGACTGTACCAGGACAAGGTGTTCTGCTTCATCCACCTGAGTGTTCAGGAGTTTCTGGCTGCTCTTCATGTCCATCTGACCTTCATCAACTCTGGAGTCAATCTGATGTCAGAAGAACAAACAACATCCTGGAGGTCTAAAGTATCCAGAAAAACACTTTTATATCAGAGTGCTGTGGACCAGGCCTTACAGAGTCCAAATGGACACCTGGACTTGTTCCTTCGCTTCCTCCTCGGTCTTTCTCTAGAGACCAATCAGAATCACATACGAGGTCTGCTGACACACACAGGAAGTGGCTCACAGACCAATCAGAAAACTGTCGAGTACATCAAGAAGAAGATCAGTGAGGATCTGGCTGCAGAGAAAAGCATCAATCTGTTCCACTGTCTGAATGAACTGAATGATTGTTCTTTAGTGGAGGAGATCCAACAGTCCCTGAGTTCAGGACGTCTCTCCACAGATAAACTGTCGCCTGGTCAGTGGTCAGCTCTGGTCTTCATCTTACTGTCATCAGAAGAAGATCTGGACGTGTTTGACCTGAATAAATACTCTGCTTCAGAGGAGGCTCTTCTGAGGCTGCTGCCTGTGATCAAAGCTTCAAACAAAGCTCTGTATGTGTCCACATAACTATCCAGGTTTAATGTAGTTGTCTTTATTCAGAAATAATAACTCTTGTTTGTAATTGCTTTCATTTGTGTTTTTCTGAATCCTCTTCAGGCTGAGTGTCCGTAACCTCTCAGAGAGAAGCTGTGAAGCTCTGTCCTCAGTCCTCAGCTCCCAGTCCTCTAGTCTGAGAGAGCTGGACCTGAGCAACAACATCCTGCAGGATTCAGGAGTGAAGCTGCTGTGTAGTGGTTTAGAGACTATGCACTGTACACTGGAAACTCTCAGGTCAGGACTTGTTCATGCAAATGTTCACCTTATTAGCTTGCATGTACTTCATGTTCATTTGATATTTTGATTGACTAACCAAACAACTTCTCTTCAGGCTGAGTGGCTGTAACCTCTCAGAGAGAAGCTGTGAAGCTCTGTCCTCAGTCCTCAGCACCCAGTCCTCTAGTCTGAGACAGCTGGACCTGAGCAACAACAACCTGCAGGATTCAGGAGTGAAGCTGCTGTCTGCTGGACTAAAGAGTCCTCTCTGTAGACTGGATGCTCTCAGGTTAGTGTGCAGCTCTAAAATCATGTTTTCTCAGGGCGTGGTCACACTGGCCATCTGTACCACGAGAGAGAGAGAGAGGGACGTGCAGTCGAGTACGCGTCTGCACATCGGAGACCAACATAGAGAGCATGACAGCTACTTTACTGACTTTGCGGCTTAATTTGAGCTATTTTTATCAGACACAGCCATAAATAAATAAAAAAATAAAATAGACGAGTGTTCGATCTTTCAGTCTGAGGAAGCTGGACTGGAATAAAGAATGTGAAATATGAAGTTGTGTGTGTGTAGTCTGTCAGGTTGTCTGATCACAGAAGAAGGTTGTGCGTATCTGGCCTCAGCTCTAAGCTCTTCCCCCCTGAGAGAGCTGGACCTGAGCTACAATCATCCAGGAGAACGAGGAGAGAAGCTGCTGTCTGCTGGACTGGAGGATCCACACTGCAGACTGGAGACACTGAGGTACAGACAGACAGACACACAGAAGCTGTCTCACTGTTTCTGAATGATGAACTCTGCTTCTTGTCTGATGCTGGATTTAAATGAAGATGTATGAAGTAGATTCTGATCTGGTTTCTTCCTCCAGGTTGGACCATGGTGGACTTCACAGACTGAAACCTGGTCTGAGGAAGTGTGAGTGTGTTTTCATTTCTATTCATCAGAACACGGCAGCACATGTTGGATGAGGGCTGAAAGTAACACAAAGTGATGATAAAAGTGAGGGTGATGGAAACTCATGAGAGTTGAAATATTAAATAATAAAAAATGTCAAGTGAAACAAAAATGACAATCCAGTGATTAGAAAATCACCATTCATCACATTCAACAGAAATGTTTCCAACATGCAGATTTTGTGACTTTGACATTTATGGTTTTGATGTTGGCTGCTGGCCGGCTGCTCCTGGTTGAGCTCGTGGAAACATTTTCAACTTTAAAAACAGCAGAAATATTTTTTGATTTTACGTTCATTTTCATAAACATGTAAATATGCAGCCTTCTGGCTGTGCAGACAGTAAAGGTCAAAGGTCGAGCAGTTCCATGAATGGACCAGTTCTTTTAAACTGGAAGTAACAAAAAGTGTGTGCTGTAAAAATACATTTCTGTTGGACGTGATGAGTTTTCATCTCCTCCTTTTTCATCATCACTCTCTGTGACTTCCATCCTCGAGGCTCCTTTCCTTCAATGAGATTGTGTTGACAACGATCAATGATGAATGAAAGACAATTACAATGATTACATTTGGCTCTATTTTCATCAAACCATTTGGATCAAATCCACCTGAACTTCATGAAATATCTATGTTTGTATTTGTTGACAGGACTCGTCACTTTTGAACTCAAGTTAAAAGATACATTTCAGTCAGAATTGAGTTTCTGTTCATGTCTCTGTGGATTGAAAGATTTTAGAATTCAGATCAAAACACACAAACAAAGTGAACACAGTAATCCAACATTAGAGTCCATGAAGATCAATAATAAATATGTGTTTAGAGTTGATCAGAGCAGATAAAGTATCATGAAACAGCTGATTAGTCTGATGGATCAAACTGCTCTTCTTCTTCTAAACCTTTCTGTTCACTGACGGGTCGACACACTAAAGAAGGGCTGGCTCATATGAACATATGATCACATCATGTTTTAAATATTGATCCTAATAAATCTAAATCAAGATCTGTAGTGTGAATATTTGTCAGGATGTGTGCTGAGGGTGCTGCTGTTCACGTCCATAGAAGTGACATCATGACACCAAGGAGGAGAACAGGAGTTTACTTTCAGCTCCACTTTTGGATTTCTGTTTTTGGATCAGACCTCCACTTTATTTACTGCAGCTCAAACTAAAGTTTACACTGTGAAGTGGGCGTGTCCTTCTCCTCTCTGTGTGATAGGCTGTTCCATCTTCATCTGTAGAAGAGTAAATGCGCTTGAACAATCAGACAGAGACTGTGGCTTGTGAATTGAGGATCTGTTTATTTCTCTCGGAGCAGTTCTTTTTTAACATCCCAATTTATGGGCAATCATCACACTGAGCAATTACAACATGTGTGCTATATAAAGAACATTTCCTAGAAGTTTCCTGGACAGACAACTGGTCTCTTAACAGGAAAGAGTGTGTGGGTACGTGTGTACGTGTGTCTTGTTTATCAGAACATGACCTTATGACCTGGCTAAATTCAGAGATTATATAACTATTGGTTTGTGTCTGTTGCTGTCCAGATTGTGTGTTTCTGTTATGATTCAACCTTTCAAAATACAACACATCCAGTAAAAATGTACAAAGTTTCTTGTTGTTATTGACATCAATTCAAAGTCCTATGGAGACAGTTTGATCCCCCAGCCATAGACACAAGGATTGATGAGCACACAAATGATTCAGGGTGTGACTACATCACATTGTGTGTGACAGTGAAAGTGGAAATGAGGCTCCTGTTTGTGTTGAATGTGACCTCTGAGGACAGAACAGTTGGAGACATCAGATGGTTCACAGCTTCTTTGTGCTGCACTTTGATTAGTCAGACTTTATTCATTGCATGTGTTTGTTGATTTGGATCTCCATTCATCCTGACTGCCATGGTAACTACATTAGAAGTGGATTATTACATTTCAGTGTCAAACATCATTCAGTGCTGAATATGAACTGTAAGTTTGATTGACTCTCAGTAAATGTCAGTAAAGTTGTTGATGAATGAACAGATGATAACCTGCAGCTGTGTTGTGTCTCGTTCTCTCCATCAGACGCCTGTGAGCTGGAACTGGACACAAACACAGTGAGCAGAGACCTCAAACTGTCTGACAACAACCGGAAGGTGACACATGTGGAGGAGGAGCTTCAGTCATATCCTGATCATCCAGACAGATTTGAATACTATCCTCAGCTGCTGTGTAGGACTGGTCTGACTGGTCGCTGTTACTGGGAGGTCGAGTGGAGAGGAAAGGTTTCTGTATCAGTGAGTTACAGAGGAATCAGAAGGAGAGGAAAAAGTTATGAATGTTTGTTTGGATTTTATGATCAGTCCTGGAGTCTGATGTGCTCTGATGGAGGTTACTCTGTCTGGCACAATGACGTAGTAACAAAGATCTCCTCCTCCTCCTCCTCCTCTGTCTCTAACAGAGTAGCAGTGTATGTGGACTGTCCTGCTGGCTCTCTGTCCTTCTACAGAGTCTCCTCTGACACACCGATCCACCTCTACACCTTTAACACCACATTCACTGAACCTCTCTATCCTGGGTTTAGGATCTGGTCTCGTGGCTCTTCAGTGTCTCTGTGTCGGTCTGAGAAACTCTGCTGACTGAAGATCAGCTGACTCTGTTCACTCTGTTTCAAACTAATGAATTATTCTGATTTCATCACTTTGATTTGAAATATTTAATCACACTCTTCTTTCAACACCAGTTACACATATAATCAACTTATCCATCAGGACTAATAAATTCCCACTGGAATTGAAAACAGCAATTATAACCCCAATTCCTAAAGCTGGAGCACCTGACCAGATCTTTAACTACAGACCAATTTCAATCTTACTCACATTCTCAAAGGTTCCTGAAAAAACTGTTGCCAAACAACTTATAGAATACCTTGAAAGTAGTAACCTTCTGCACCCTAAACATTTTGGTTTTAGTAATCATCTCATCTTAAACTATGATAAATCTGTCTGTGTTTTCTCAATGAAAGTATATGATAATTTCAGAATAGAGATCGACGAGAAAGAGATAAAAGAGGTTCATGAGTTAAAATGTTTAGGTATTATTTTAGATTCTCAGTTGAAGTTTCACAAACTGGAACAAGTTATGAAACTGTCAAAAGAAATGTAAACTGTTTTTGTTTAGTAAGACAACATAGACCACTTAAAGCAGCACAGCAGTTTATGCACGCCATGATTTTTGCTCATTTATTTAAACTGTATAACTGTTTGGGGCCAGGCCAACCAAACAATGATTACACCTATCAGGTCATTATTTAAACAGGCTCTGAAAGTAAAGGATTACAAATCAGTCAGAAGGCACAGTCGCATCGCTCTAAAGAAACACAACATACTGAGTTTTGACAGTTTTGTAAACTTCTTTTTTAAATCGTCTTTGCTCCAGAAACTGTCAGCTGGTAAACAAACTGAACACCGAAACGCAGAACTACATTTGGTCAGTCATCTTTTTCAGTAAGGGGAACACACCCGAGGAACACATTATCATCTGAAATTTAAAAGAATTGACAGAGCTCAAGGTTTTTAAGACACAAGTAAAACAGAGGCTGAAACTGACGCAAGTTTGTGAGCATTGAATGTTTCCTCTTAGAATAATCGTTTTACTGTTTGTTCTCATTTAGTCTCTTGTTTGTATTGTGTTTATAATGTTTCTGTATTTATATAGCATCACAGCTTCTGTAATTCTGTTTTAATCCTTAAAGTCGAGACAGGGACAGGAGTTGCAATTAGCCACGGATAGAAACTTGTATGCATGGTGTCTACTTTGTATTTAACATGTGCACCAATGTTAACTGCATGTGTTAAATAAACGAATAAATAAATAAATGTAACCTGCAATCCTCAGTGATATGTAACATCTTAAAGAATAAAGACTTATTTTATATTTGAATGATACTGGAATTGTACTCTTATTGTTTATTTTATATTTGTTGGAGAAAATTGTCCAGTTGTTTAATCCTGGACCGGGTTTGGGACTGAAAACCTTCTGATGTGGAGTTTGAGATTTTATTTTGTGCACAGGTAAGTGATGTGTGATTTATCTAAAGCTCCACAGTGTCTCAAACTCACTTTTACAAACACTTTCTCCTAATTAGTAAGTGAATATCACAAAAATCTGGGAATTCATTCCTTACCAAGAAATGTCTTCACAGCTGTGTTCATAAAGGTTTCTTATAACACGTATAAAAAGATTTAAATTCAACTCCTGTAGGAAAATCTGTGAGAGCGTCTCAAAGTCGGGGTACCCAGAACCTTATTGGTGAACGTTAACCTCTGCCTTAGGTAGCCTGTGAAGAATCAAACTAACTTTGTTTTGTACAAAATCCACTAATTGGAGGAAAAATGGCCACGCCCACTTTTACATATACATTTAAAATAAGTTTTATTTGTGGATTTCAGACTCTACATCAGTGGTTGGGACTCCTATCGGATCACGATACACTGAGAGGGGGGTCGCGAGATGCCTTCCATAACAAGATTAACATTTAAAATGATTTAAAATTGCATATTTTATCCATTATTGTGAAATAAAATGAAAAACAAGTAGTATGATTTTAAATATAAGTACTGTCTTTCAGTCAGATTTATATTGAAATGAGAGTGATGTTTAAAGAAATCCTTTTTTGTTCGAGAAAACAGGATCTCATGACTTGGTCAAGCAACAAGTGCTTTTCAAAATGCTTTTCTACACAAGCTGTCTATCACTGTTAAGTTTTAAAACTCCAACAGTAAGTGATCTTGAAGCAGATAGAGAGCAGTTACCCTCTGTGTGTGTAACTGAATAATGTTCTGAGACGTCAAGTCTTGTTAGTCTGTTGATATAACAGTACTAAGTGGATTTGTACATTTTTACTCAGACATTACCATTTTAAAAACAAGTTATACCTTACTTATAATCTATCTTCTTTTTATCATGAAACTGGGTCGCCTTAAATGTTTAGAACAGATATTATTACAATTTCTTAGGGATGGGACCCAGTTCTGTTAAAGTGACACAAAATCAGCGTCTTCACAATGTGCTGTCTTATCTCAGCTGTTCTGATGCCATAGATGATCGGGTTGAAACAGCTCGGGAACAGCACATACATGGTGCTGATAAAAACACGAACAGCTGCAGGAAGAGCGTTTCTGATCCGATACGACAGGAATGCAACAAGGGCGATGGTCAGGCTGACAGTGATGACCATGATGTGAGTGATACAGGTGTGAAGGGCTTTGACACCTGACTTTCCAGAAGTCAGCACAGAGCTAAATATGACGACATAAGAGGCAGTGATAAAAATAAAGTCAGCCACAGGGTTAAGGAACACCGTCAGTAACCCAGTCAGGTTGTTCATGCTGGTACTTCCACAGGCCAGCTCCACCAAGGCCATGTGCTCACAGAAACAGTGGTTCATCACATTTCCAGCACAGAATGACAAAGTTCCTGCCAGACTGACAAACAGTGTGACCAGGAGGAAGTTTCTTATCACAAGTGGGATGATAAACTTTAAGAACCCTGGCAAAGCCATGTGTTCATGGTAGTAGAGTGGAGTGCAGATGGCAAAGTATCGGTCCAGGGCCATCCAAACCAGCAACGAGGACTGAAAAGATGCAACGAAATGAATAAAATGCATCTGAACCAGGCAGCCAATCAGAGAGATTCCCCTCCAGTCAAACAGGAAGTTAACCAGCATGTTGGGGCAGAAAAACAGTGGGAGGCTCAGATCCACACAGGCCATGCCGGCGATGAGGATGTACATCGGTGAGTGGAGGCTTCTCTGTGATATGATGACGTACAGCAGCAGGGAGTTAGCCAACAGTGACAGGACGAACATGATGAAGAAAGGGAAGAAGAGGACCGGCCTCAGGGCACCAAGTTCATTAAAGGCATTGAGGATGAAATGTTTGTGAGAGGAGATGTTCTCCATTTGCGTTTGAGTTCAGTCAGCCTGGAAACATAAACTCCAAATCAAATGAGTGGTTAACTTCTATATAACAGCAGGGCGTGTTTCTGAAAGAAATGCTTGAAATGAATGCCAAAGAATTCAGATATGATTGTCCTGTAAACAAAGAAGAAGCCCACAACCTAAATAAAATCACTGCACACAGCCCATTGCTCTGTCTGATCAAACACCAAAATAAATCCAGCACAGCTCGTCATCTAATTCAGTTATTCAACTCATCATATCATTCATGTTATCTCACCATGAATACAGATTTTTACGGAGAGGAGTTCATGATCTGTAATGTTTACCCAGCGATCACATTCAAACTTCTGAATGTGTGAAGAGTTTGATCAGTCAGAGAATTAAAACACGAAGTATCACTTTAAGTATATAATATTTGAAATAAGTTTCAGGCTTTGTGAGAGCAGAGAAGCAGCAGTAATTATATTTGACTGCACAGTTTATCGAGGCACACAGCTTACATTATGAGGCTCTGGTTTATGTGTTTTTTTGGAGGTATGTCGATGTATTGCACGTTTTCTTTTTACCTGTAAAAAAAAAGCTGAAGGAATTGACTTCAAATTAGCCAAAAGGTTCGCTTCAATTCAAACTCACAGACACTCACTATATATCCAATATATATAGAGAGAAGCAACCGGGGGAACACCTGTGAATGAGTCGTGGAGATAAAAACATTACAAGCCCTCACCAGGTAACGTGATGTTCTCACTTTATGCCCGTCAGCAGTTTGTAGTGGAGGGATTCCCTCTCTGTTGTCCTGTTCTGCCTTTCTTAGTCCAGAGTCTAAGAACAGAGAGGTTCAGGTGTTCTGCTACGGCAATCCAAAATACAGCATCTTGAAGCATATCTTTCAACATTTAACATGAAGTGGGTCCTCTCTTTGTGCCTGAAAACTTTCCAAAGGTTTATCAGGAAATACATGCAAAAGAAAAATCAAATATTAACAAGAAGCACGTCATCAAACGAATCTCACAAAGAGCAGAGGCGGCTCATTTCTCTGAAGAGAGAACTAAAAAAACCAAAAACATGATGGAATCCAAAAATTCTGTGTAAACAATATTCAATCTGTGTCCAGTTGAGCTGAAGTTTTTTAGACGTATTTCTTTCCAGATTTAGACGGAACAATTCAAATCAGATCAAGAGAATCGCAGACTAGGAAGAGAAAATGAAAAATCTATAAAACAATCTGAGGTGGAAGAATCATCAACACTGCTGATTCTATGCTAGATCAACTGGGAGAGCTGCAGACAGTTTGGGTGTGTAGAGAGAAATCAGAGTTATACTAAGTGATGCTGTTTTGAAAGTTTGTTAACACATCCCATCTGCAGGTTTACGAGGTCTGCTGCTGACTCTCCTACATCCACCTGTCCCAGCTGAACACTGACTCGTCATTTTATCAGCCTCCATCTGCATCTTCATTGGCTGCAGAAACAAAAAGTCCCAATGTGTCATACAATCTAACAAAGAACTTTGTAGGGAAAACTTTGAGCTACAGTAAAAATGACTTAGCTGTAATCACTGGAGGTGAAATTGATATTAACTACCGTGAATCCTCAAATAGTAACCGGCCATCCATGCTGTCAGTACCAGGTCTTTATATGGTAAATGGACTTCAGCTTGTTGAGTCTTCGGACTACTCAAAGCGCTTTTACACCGCAGGTCACACATACACATTCACACACTGATGGTAGAGGCTGCTGAGTAAAGAGTCCATCAGTATTAACTCATCCATTCATACACATTCACACACTGATGGTAGAGGCTGCTGTGTAAAGAGTCCATCAGTATTAACTCATCCATTCATACACATTCACACACTGATGGTAGAGGCTGCTGAGTAAAGAGTCCATCAGTATTAACTCATCCATTCATACACATTCACACACTGATGGTAGAGGCTGCTGTGTAAAGAGTCCATCAGTATTAACTCATCCATTCATACACATTCACACACTGACGGTAGAGGCCGCTGCGTAAAGAGTCCATCAGTATTAACTCATCCATTCACACACTGATGGTAGAGGCTGCTGAGTAAAGAGTCCATCAGTATTAACTCATCCATTCATACACATTCACACACTGATGGTAGAGGCTGCTGTGTAAAGAGTCCATCAGTATTAACTCATCCATTCATACACATTCACACACTGATGGTAGAGGCCGCTGTGGGAAGAGTCCATCAGTATTAACTCATCCATTCATACACATTCACACGCTGGTGGTAGAGGCCGCTGTGGGAAGAGTCCATCAGTATTAACTCATCCATTCATACACATTCACACGCTGATGGTAGAGGCCGCTGTGGGAAGAGTCCATCAGTATTAACTCATCCATTCATACACATTCACACCCTGATGGTAGAGGCTGCTGCGTAAAGAGTCCGTCAGTATTAACTCATCCATTCATACACATTCACACACTGACGGTAGAGGCCGCTGCGTAAAGAGTCCATCAGTATTAACTCATCCATTCACACACTGATGGTAGAGGCTGCTGAGTAAAGAGTCCATCAGTATTAACTCATCCATTCATACACATTCACACACTGATGGTAGAGGCTGCTGTGTAAAGAGTCCATCAGTATTAACTCATCCATTCATACACATTCACACACTGACGGTAGAGGCCGCTGTGGGAAGAGTCCATCAGTATTAACTCATCCATTCATACACATTCACACCCTGATGGTAGAGGCTGCTGCGTAAAGAGTCCGTCAGTATTAACTCATCCATTCATACACATTCACACACTGACGGTAGAGGCCGCTGCGTAAAGAGTCCATCAGTATTAACTCATCCATTCACACACTGATGGTAGAGGCTGCTGAGTAAAGAGTCCATCAGTATTAACTCATCCATTCATACACATTCACACACTGATGGTAGAGGCTGCTGTGTAAAGAGTCCATCAGTATTAACTCATCCATTCATACACATTCACACACTGACGGTAGAGGCCGCTGTGGGAAGAGTCCATCAGTATTAACTCATCCATTCATACACATTCACACACTGACGGTAGAGGCCGCTGTGTAAAGAGTCCATCAGTATTAACTCATCCATTCATACACATTCACACACTGACGGTAGAGGCCGCTGTGGGAAGAGTCCATCAGTATTAACTCATCCATTCATACACATTCACACACTGACGGTAGAGGCTGCTGTGTAAAGAGTCCATCAGTATTAACTCATCCATTCATACACATTCACACACTGACGGTAGAGGCCGCTGTGGGAAGAGTCCATCAGTATTAACTCATCCATTCATACACATTCACACACTGATGGTAGAGGCCGCTGAGTGAAGAGTCCATCAGTATTAACTCATCCATTCATACACATTCACACACTGATGGTAGAGGCCGCTGTGGGAAGAGTCCATCAGTAGTTTCATGGGACACATCGGACATGTTGCTTCAGGAGTTGTCTTATCCACCTCCCTTTAGAGGTCAACAGTCTGAACTCCTACACCCTCAGCACATGCGAAGAAAAATTAAAGGAGTTGGTTGAGCATATAAATCATCCAACTGGGAAACCACAGCGCACAATTTCAGATGTTCGATGCCAACTTCTCCTCCTTTATCAGCGCAAATCATGTTTGTAGAATGATTTGTTTGTAATAGTTATTTGTTTGATTAAGTTCATTGATTTTGGATTGATGTTGCTTTGTTTAAATAAATTCTGTTATAATTTAAGAGAGCAGTTGTTTGTGATTACTGGTGTATTTGCATTGTGATATAAGCTGGGTGAGAAGGCTTTGTGTACGGATTTCATGCCTTCAATTTATTAAATATAGTTATTAATTATTAATAATATTAGTAATTAAGTAACTCATTTGAGACTGATTTTTGTGATATTTTGGTATTTTTTGATATTTTTCCCTGGTTTCAGGGTAGTGCCCCCGAGTCAATTAAACATAGTTTAATGACATTGTTATTTATATTAATAAATAATTAAATATAATTATTAATAATATAACCAAATTTGACTAGATAAAACCCCAACAGTTTGAACTTGAACATGTGACAGTCCGTCATTTCTTGATGAAAATATCTGTCTGCTTTTCTAATTTCAGAGCACACCATGTCGACTTTTCCCAGGACTCATTTTAGCCGTTTTTTACAAATGCACTCCTGAAAAACATTTAGAAAATTTCAGGCCTGCTTCCGGATATTCTCTTGATCTGGCTGTTCAGATATGCACCTCACAGCCAGATTCCCTGTCAGACAGGAGGATGGGTGGGATGTGTCTTGAGGGAAGACATAATGTTAAAAAAAACACATCGTAAGTAGTGGATGAAGCAACAGTCATCTATACTATGCTGTAATCAGAATTATTGCCTTTGTATCAAGGTTGATACAAAGGTTGATGTTAATGAATACACCAACTCTCAGCTGTAGAGACTTCAGGAAAAAGAGAGGGTGGGGAACTCACCATATTGTGTTGACTAGCACTGTCGATACAACAACCGATACATTTCATTTTGCAGACGTTTTAATAGTTTTGTAAAGAATTGGGGCCAGTTTGGACAAAGTTACACCATGAGAGCATCTTCACAATGTGCTGTCTTATCTCAGCTGTTCTCATGCCATAGATGATGGGGTTGAAACAGCTCGGAAAGAACAGATACATGATACTGATGAAAACCCGAATGGCTGCAGGGAGACCATTTCTGATCCGATAGGACAGGAATGCTATGAGTATGATGGATAGACTGACAGTGTTGACCACAATGTGGGTCACACAGGTGTGGAGAGCTTTGACCCTTGACTTTCCAGACCTCAGCACAGAGCTGAATATGATGATGTAGGAGACAGCGATAATGATGAAGTCTGCCACAGGGATAAGGAACACAGACATCAACCCCACCAGACTGTTGACGATGGTGCTTCCACAGGCCAGCTCCACCAAGGCCATGTGCTCACAGAAACAGTGGTCTATCATATTTCTGAGACAGAATGGTAATAATCCTACCAAACTTACTACAAGTGAGACCATGAAGACATTTCTGATCAGAAGAGGGATCACAAACTTGAGAAACCTGGGTAAAGCCATGTGTTCATGGTAGTAGAGTGGAGTGCAGATGGCAAAGTATCGGTCCAGGGCCATCCAAACCAACAACGTGGACTGAAAAGCTCCAAAAAAGTGAATGAAATACATCTGAACCAGGCAGCCAATCAGAGAGATTCCCCTCCAGTCAAACAGGAAGTTCAGCAGCATGTTGGGAACGAAGAACAGTGGAAGGCTCAGATCCACACAGGCCATGCCGGCGATGAGGATGTACATCGGTGAGTGGAGGCTTCTCTGTGATATGATGACGTACAGCAGCAGGGAGTTAGCCAACAGTGACAGGACGAACATGATGAAGAAAGGGAAGAAGAGGACCGGCCTCAGGGCACCAAGTTCATTAAAACTGTTGAGGGTGAAATATTTGTGAAAAGACTGATTTCCTCTTAGTGGCTCCATCCTCCCTCTTCTTGAAACTGACTTGTGCAGGTTTGAATTTGATCGTCCTGAAAACAGAGAAACATTGAAAAGTTATTTCACATCTCCACAGCTGCTGAGTCATGTTTCTGTGAGCAAGGGCATAGGTTTGGATTCAACATTGGGGGGGACAAATTTTCAGCAGGGGGTTTGGGGGTTCCCCCCCAGAGAATTTTGAGCGTCAAACACTTCATTTCCTGCATTCTGGTGAATTTTTATGCAACATTTTGTGTCTATTCTGAATTAATTCATGGCGGAAATGTCTTTACTATGTATAGGAAATTATAATTATTTTTGAATTACTATTAATTATTCAACTGTATTGTTCATAACTTTCTGCATATTCAAAACATTACAGGTGTTTTGGGATGTTTTTTTAGGAATCATGTACATCTCAAATCAAATCTATTAGAGAATGACACCTTGTTATAGCCTTAGTATCCAAAATTTAAAACTACATAAAAGCCGTTGTTATGGCTGACTAATCTTTCACTCACTATTTGGAAAAAATGCGGTCGGATATTCTCTGTCCGACTGCGCGTCAGACAGTTCTCGCCTCCACGTTGTCCATTCATTACTGATAATTGGACACCTCGTCGGGCATTAACTCGTATACTTTGTGGTGTCACTTCTATACAGTTAATGGGACACTAATGCAAACACCAACCTGTTGCTCTTGCTTTGTCTTGTCACTGTCTGCGCCCGCGACCATAGACTGTATAAAGACCACGACTCCTAACCTGACCGGACCTGATCCATTGACCAAGCGTGAGCGAGAGTAACGTGCCTGTGTACTCGCGTGTGACTGTGCGGCAAGGTTAAGATGGTATGGTTCACTATAGGGGTGTCTGAAATGATTGGGAAATGTATTTACAGGTCAGAAGGATATATAAATGTTTTGAGCCCCCCGAAATGTTTTTCATTACCTCTTTTTTCGACCTTTAAAAAAAAAAAATATATATATATATATATATTTATTTTTGAGGGGGACAAATCTACCTTTTCCAAATACCTTTCCCCTGCGCCCCCCCCTGAAATCTACGCCTATGTCTGTGAGGGACATTGCAGCGCTGGCTTTCTACAAACTCTGAACAACACATTCAAAGTTACAAACTAGAGTATGGAGTGGGGGACCGCTTCTGCCTTTACAGTGAGTTTATCACTTTGGATTATATTCCAGTTTCTCTCTCACAGTTTTGATGCAACCTAACATCACATCCATCCACACGTGCGACTATGAGGTGGCACTCATCATTGGACTTTTGGCATCACCGCAATGACACTGACGGAAGCTGTTCCAGAATGTGTCTCGCAAACTGCTGGAGCTGATCACACACACAAATATCCGTCTCTCCTAACAGTCTGCAGTGACCACTACATTAACACAACCACCAATAACACCACCTTTCAGTGTAACCTACATTTCAGGTCGGGTTCTGATGACGGCTACGTTCAACAATTTTGCGGTTTTTATGTGTTAACTTTCTTTGTAAGGATTCCCTCAGACCCTCCATCCAGACCATGCACCCAGACCATCCACCAAGACCATGCACCCAGTCCCTACACCCAGACCCTCCATCCAGACCATACACCCAGACCATCCACCCAGACCATGCACCCAGACCCTACACCCAGACCCTCCAGCCAGACCATGCACCCAGACCCTCCAGCCAGACCATGCACCCAGACCCTCCAGCCAGACCATGCACCCAGACCCTCCAGCCAGACCATGCACCCAGACCCTCCAGCCAGACCCTCCAGCCAGACCATGCACCCAGACCCTCCAGCCAGACCATGCACCCAGACCCTCCAGCCAGACCATGCACCCAGACCCTCCAGCCAGACCATGCACCCAGACCCTCCAGCCAGACCATGCACCCAGACCCTACACCCAGACCCTCCAGCCAGACCATGCATACATTTACAAACAAACAACAGATGGATTTTGTCAGAGACAACAAAGAAAACAGTGCTTGACAAAGATGAGCGCTGGCACCCTCATGTGGTCTCTTTGGACAATGACACACATGAGGGCGAGGCAAGATGTACAGTAATAGAAAAATTAGTCCATAAAAATATAACAAAGATATTCTAGGCTGCGCTGCACATCACATTTTAAGACTACATTCAGAAACAGGTTGGTAGATTAAATTCTCATGTGTGCACGAAGGAGGTTAAACACTTGGTCATGATTAAGGAAAGGTATCGTGGTTTGAACTGAGGGGAGAGAAGGCCTTCAACAAACAGATGTGATTAAAGATATATAAGAAGAACACTTTATAGGGAGCTTTCTATAAACAGTCACCGGTGAAACAATCCCTTCAGTATGTTGAAATGCTCATACAGATGAATTGGAAAATGATAATCCCTGCTCCGTAAGGCCATGCATTAAAACCACAATATATATATATATAATATATAGAAATATAAGGCTAAAAATTAAATATATTTATATCCAAAAATGTAGCTTAGATTTAAAAGATATCAAAGTGTGCAGTGCCAAGGTGTCAGAGTGCAAATGTTCAAATGGTGTCTAAAGAAATCTGCTTTCAGCACTCAATCCTGCTGAGCTGTTTAACTATAACTAAAAGAAGTCATCAGAGTTACCTGTTCTGTGTGTCAGCAGCTGATTCTCCTTCATCCATCCCTCTGTCTACCTGTCTCTGCTGAGCGCTGACTCAGCACTTTAATACCCTCTGTCTGATGCTGCTATTGGCTGCACAAAGTCCGAAACCACTGACTGAGAACCTCAATGAGCAGCACCATCAGAGCCCCAAAAAAACACCAACCAAGATGATTTTCGTCCTTTTTTTAAAACCACAGTTAATATTGTTTACAAGTCCGGCAGGTGTGAAGGGTTAACCGCGTGCCAGCTTACAAGCTTTTCCCACAACTGAGTTATTCAACCCCAAAATTAACAAATCAATTGTTGAATTTTTACCTTAATCGCCTTTATGAAGAGTTTCAGACTGCGCTGTGGTGCCCAGATGATCAGAACTTGTTATTGGACCTAACCTAAAAGTCTGTTGTGCTTATTTTGTTCAGTTACAAAGAGGCACCCAGGGTGTAAGCTAGCAACCAATGATTATCCCCTTTAATGTTTTTTGTTTGGGTCAATATTTGTTTGTTTGGTAGTAAACATTTTTCTAAGCCTTCTGAAAATTTCACAAGTGAGAAATACGTATTGTTAAACATAGAGTCAGCAGCTAACACTAAAGTGAAGCTGCTCCATTGTCCCTTCTGGGCCTCCATACATGTGTGGTGGTGACTGTGTCTGCAGAGACTCTGTCCTCTGACTGGATTTTAATGTTCTGCTTTGTTCTGGTTGACTCGGGACATTTCTGGGTTTCTGGCCCAGAGACATGGTGAGTTTAGGAGTGGATACAATTCAGTGATTGGACGAGATTCAAACCGGTGAATATGACAGACGTGGACGTAGCAGCAAAGAAGAGAAAATATAATCAGAGTGAAGAGAAACACCAAGTGGATAAAGCTCGTTCTAAAACGAGGGTGAACCTTGTGTTGTCTTTTACCCGTGGACATGGAGTTGGTCTACTTCCTGTTGGACAGGCAGGTGACAAACACCGGCGGTTAGCTTGTGCTAGCGTGCGTTAGCTTGCAGTGTAGCTACAAGCAGTAAACGTACACACTACATCCTGCAGTTTGGGTGAGCTTCTGAGGGCGATGAGCCCAGGAGGAGGGGCCCACTTTGAATGTTGTGTTTACATTTCTGCATCAAAAAATGCTGCTGACTCCACCTTTAAACGTAACACATCTTCAAAGTTATGACAACGCCGCCCAAAGCTCATCTCTTTGGCGTGGACCATTCAAGCTTGGTCGGCAAATTCCTAAGACCGAGCCTAAAAACTAAAGTTCTCTTAATCTGTGTTAAACCAGACACTTTGTGTTTATTCATAATAGATGTTGACTGTAATTGTATGTTGTAGTTTTTAAGTATGTCCTCCAAACCAGCGTCTTCATGCTTTGAGAGTACAGCTCCTGAGGCCTCGTAGCTCCTGAAGGTCATGGTAGTGTTGTAGTCAGGACCACTCGTGTAAATAAACACAGAATGAGCGTGATCTAAAAACTCTTACTAACATCCAAATAATCAGTGAGTATGTTCTTCTTCTTCTCTCTAGTTCTTGACTAAAACAGCTTTTATACACAAGGGGAGGAGCCGGCCGTCCCGTCCATGTAAACACGGCTCTGACAACAACACAGCCAGTGGGACTCGAGCTTCTCCCTCATTGTAGACAGTCATGACTCAGAGACACATTTACACAGGACAGACTTCATGATTTATTTATGTGGAATATGTTGCACATTCTTCCTTTAAGGGCTGTCAGACTGGGGGGAAGTGCAGGATGAGTACTTTTTCACAAAGGCCTTCAGGTAAAGTAGTTGAAAACTTTCTGAATAGATCATAAACATTACACCTATGGTCATTGTCTGGTCCTCAGTGTGATGTAATGTGGACAGAGAGAAGGCACTGGGACTCTGATGAGAGGTTTCATCATGTTTACAGTATCAGTTCACATTAACGAGCCTCAGAGGAGCTCCTGTCCTCATCAGCAGATATTTCTATCTGCAGCTCCACACCAGGCCGACCCCAGAGACATCTGTGTGGACACTTGGACACTGTGGAGGCTGTAATCAGCTTCACAAACAGGATAATTAGCACTCTCCAGATCACAGGTAGCTATGGGAGGACTGTATGCTGTTGCCGCGGTTACTGCTAAAACAGAGATGTTTCAGGCTTTCACTGAAGTTGTTTATGCCCCTCAGTACAAACCAACATACAAATGTTTTCTTTGATGAACTCAAAGTTTTAAAAGTTAAGACTTGAGCAAAGTAAGACATTGAAGATATCAAGAGTTTAAATTTAAAAGGTGTTTAATCATTAAACTACAAAAAGTGTGAACTTCCTCTCCCCAGATCAACTTTTAGAATGACCACTCTGCTTTCAATCCTTTTCATTTATTTAATGTTACCAATAAAACATCAAACATTAACTTTCAATGTCAAAATAAGGTAGTGTTAATAACAGTCATGGTTTGGAAGATGTCTTCTTGTTGGTGCTTTCAGTGACACTCAAGCATCCGGTGTTCAGGGCCTAGAAAAATCTATTACAGACATGAAATGATCGAACGCAGAGGTTTGCTGGTGTCTTTTCGGTTGCTGGTCAATCTGACAGAGGTGATTCTAACACAATGTGTCATATTAACCTGCGTTTAAAGCAGGAACAACCTGGATCACATTAGTTTCTCATTGTTATATTAAAGAACAGGTAAAAGACCTTACTCATTGTTATATTAAAGAACAGGTAAAAGACCTTACTCATTGTTATATTAAAGAACAGGTAAAAGACCTTACTCATTGTTATATTAAAGAACAGGTAAAAGACCTTACTCATTGTTATATTAAAGAACAGGTAAAAGACCTTACTCATTGTTATATAATGTTAGAAGTGTCTCAAGTTAACTTTCGTTATGAATTGGCACTGTACAAATATGGATTGATTGATTGATGGTGACTACCAGTGTAACCTTAAGTGTTGCTCACCTTTGTTATAATATTCCCATCACTAACGACAGAGAGATTGGAGCCCATCAAATATGTTTCATGTCTTTTTATTTAAACAGAATTCAGAGTTATGGATCAGAGTTGTAACCACATTTATAAGATGAGCACCTAAAAAGACACATTTCTAGATCATACTTTTACATATCACACGGATTTTGGATAATTTCAGTCCATACATGATGGGGTTGAAAAGTGGTGGGCATGTAAGAAAGTATAGAGATAATAATATTCTCAGTATATTCGGTACATTGTTCATATTATATCTGCTCTGTAATATTTCAAAACAAACACCAAAGGAGAAGTTGAGCAGAGAGGCGAGGTGAGGCGTGCAGGTGCTGACAGCTTTATGTCGGGTCTGTTTGGATCCAGAGAAACACACGTGAAGGATCTTCATGTACGTGTACAGGATGATAAGCAACGGAACATAGACAGAGAGGGAACTGACAACAAGGCCGTAAAGGTCATGGTGCCGTGTGTCAGAGCAGGCCAGTTTGACAATAGAGAAGCTGGGACAGTGCACTTTGTTTAAGATGTTTCCACACAGTCGTAAAGAAATTAATGCCACTAATGCGTAAATATTCAGTACAAACGAGAGAAACCAAATCAGAGCAATAACTATGATTACTCTGATGAAAGTCATATGCCTGTTATAGTGTAGGGGATAACAAATAGCAAGGTATCTGTCATAAGATATGATGGCTAAATTAAAAAATTCAACTTTTCCATATGAGTAGACACAGAAGATCTGCAGGTAACAAACCGAGGCAGACACAGTGTGAACGTCTGAGAGAATCTGAACCAGGAGAAAAGGAAACAAACCTGTGCTGCCAAACAGCTCGTTTACAAACAGGCTGCACAGGAAGATGTACATGGGTTCATGAAGACTTCTGTTCATACAGATCACCACGATGAGAAATACGTTGAAACTAATAATGAGGGTGTAAAAAAACAGGACAAACATAAAGTACAAATATTTCAAACGACCGGTGTCAAAGTAAGCTATAAGAACGAAATATAAAACCTGTGTGGAGTTTATCATCATCCTCCTCCCGTTAACACGGACCGGTTATTTAGTTACAAACAATTATTAATGTAACTGGCTTAAAGTTTAAAGACCAAGCTGGAACAGATGTCGGTGTTAGAAAGACGTCACTGACATGCTCTGATACTCATCATGTGAAACTACCTACTTTAACAGTGGATTCTTATATAACAATATTTTATACTGATGTAACAATACACACCGAACATTTGATCAGACCATCTTAATGTCAAAACAATTAAGCAGTAATAGTTCAAATATATTTAAAGTGATGTAGAGTATATCACAACCCCCTTTCTGAATCACAACCACTGCACTGCACACAAAGCAGACGTCATGTCTCACTTAGTCGAAACTGGAAGTTATAATTTCACCTTTTTAAATATTTTAAACATATGCCTGTGTTTCAAAACGTGCACCTGAAACATCACGCTCATAACATTCACAAGTACACAAACCTGAACATTGGTCATGTAAACAGTGAATGCACACCACCCTGACAGGCCCTTTTCTTAAATGCATGTGAGTCATGACTCATATGTTTGAAGTTGATCATTCACCTGTCTTGCTGCCGTCGTACCCTCCTGACTGAGCTGAAACCTGTCGTACCCTCCTGACTGAGCTGAAACCTGTCGTACCCTCCTGACTGAGCTGAAACCTGTCGTACCCTCCTGACTGAGCTGAAACCTGCAGTGTCATTTTTTATAAGACAGAGGACATACCAATGCAGCATTTTTTACTCGTCATCAAATGTTTACGTCATCAAAATAGATTTCTCACTAGAGCCACTCCTCTATGCTCAACAGTAAATAAACAGATTTCTTTCATATCCTTAAAGACGGTATGTCTGTAAATTCTTTCCATTATTAATTCGTTCCAGGGGTGTAAAGTTTGAAATATTCAAACCGGTAACTGATATAACTGTCTGAGTCTGAGTGCATCAGTCCGCGGAGCCCTGATCAGTTAAAATGTATATGAGTGATTGAAGGTCGATGACCCAACCCATGTTATTTTGAAATTATTTATTTTCTTGTATATGTTCTCAGTTATATGAAAGTAAAATATAATTTGGTATTCTGTTATCATCTCTTATCAGATCGCATCAAACTAAACCAAATCATCATATTTTAGTGAATTAACCCTGAACCAATTCCACGAAGGAACACTTTGAGGAACTCCTGAACCCAACCAACACATCCTCTGATGAGGAGGCAGAGTCTGATGATCCAGGGGAAGTCTCTCCAACATCCTTGTCAGAGGTCGATCAGGTAGTCAAAAAGCTCCTCAGAGGCAGAGCGCTAGGTGTTGATGAGATTTGCTCTGAGGTGCTGAAGGCTGTGGACATTGTTGGGCTGTCTTGGCTGACACGCCTCTTCAATGTCCAATAGTGACAGTGCCTGTGGAATGGCAGACCAGGGCGGTGGTCCCCATTTTTAAAATGGGGACCGGAGGGTGTGCTCTAACTATCGAGGTATCACACTACTCAGCCAACTGAGAAAATGGCTTCTTGGGTTGGGCATGGGAGTTTGCTCATCCAGTCTACATGTGTTTTTTAGACCTGGAGAAGCCTTATGATAGTGGTTCTCTGTGGTCCCTTGTTTCTGGCTCTGTTTGTGTTTTTCATGGACAGTATCTCAAGGCACAGCCGGGGGAAGGAGGGTTTCCGGTTTTAGAAACTCAGAATTTGATCTCTGGTCTTTGCAAATGGTGTCGTTCTGTTAATTGCTTTATGCTGTGACTTCAAGCAGGCATTAGAGCCATTTTCAGCCGAGTGTGGAGCGAATGGGTATGCAGGTCAGCACCTCCAAGTCCAAGGCCATGGTTCTCTGCCATAAAATGGTGGATTGCTCCCTCCAGGTGGGGAGTGAGTCCCTGCTTCAACTGAAGGACTTAAAGTATATCAGGGTCTTGTTCACGAGTGGGACGAATACGTAAAGAATAAGAAAGAAGTATAATAGAGTGAATAAGATCACGGATACAAGTGGCTAAAACAAGTTTCCTACACAGGGTGGCTGGGCTCAGCCCTAGAGATAGGATGAGGATCTCGGACATCTGGAGGGAGCTCAGATTAGAGCCGCTACTCCTTGAGGCGTGACAGTAGCGCCACTACACTTTGCTCTGTTCCAAGTACGCTACAAGTCTATTTTCATCGGAGCTCTATTCTGTTCTTCAAGCTTGACAGAATAGATCGACTCGGACAGGAAACACACAGAGCGTCCGGTCAATTTTAAAATAAAACATCTTGTAGTTCTCTGTGATTTGTGTACAGCTGCTCATGGCTGCGCTCATGTTCCTGAGAAGGACCCAATGACGGACCGTGGCGTGCACAGAGTATGTGGAATTTAGGAGTGGTTATTGGCCTTCAGTATTTAGGTTATGAAATATGACCCCCAAAAGGTCACATGTCCCAAACTTCTTGCTTGAAGCATTACAGTGTTCATTTTATTTACAAACTATTTAACTTCTTTTTTTCTTTTCTTTTTTTGTGCCTTTAATGGAGAGACAGGACAGTGGATAGAGACAGACATCAGGGAGAGAGAGAGAGTGGGGAATGACATGCGGGAAAGGAGCCACAGGTCAGCTTTGAACCCGGGCCCCCCACTTGGTGGACTACAGCCTCCATACATGGGGCGCACACACTAACCACTGCAGTTACCACTGTAGTAACATTGATTTATAACTCCATGTTAGTAACGAGGCCTTAACGCATCTGTTCCCACCGCATTTCTGTAAGTTATGGAGACGGACGGATGGAGACGGACGGACAGCGTGTGACGGAAAGAGAGAGATGAAGTAGAGATGGTGTCCGTTATAGGTGAACGCTACACGGCATGAACTGTCTGAAAATGCATGTTGTTGTGAGGGTGCAGAAATAATTAAACTACTGATCATAATTTACTGATAATACACTCCCTATTCAAATAACACAATATGTACACGGTTGTCTTTCTTTCTTATTACATAAATACAACAAAATATGGAACTATCGAAATGGAAGTGTTTGGTTAAATCGACCAAAGTAACACCGCCCAACGGAGAGAAGTTACATGTGATGTGGTAAATCATATCCATGAATTCTCATTCTCATTCAGGTCTGCAGTTATTGACTTGAATACCTTCACTAAGGTTTTAATATGTTTTGCAGCTCCAGGCAGATGTTAAGGGGGAGTTAGGGGCTCTGTGGGTCCCTGGCCCAGAGAAAATAAAAACAGGTTTTCAAGTATACTGGATGAGTAAGGGGAATCAAAATGGTCCAGTGGTATGATCAACTTTAGAATCATCACGCAGGTACTATCTAGGTGCATGTGTTGTTTTCTCACTACAAAAACAAAAAAAAGAGAAACACAATGTTGATATTGATTCCAGAAGAAGTGTTCAGATGTTACTGCAGCATTCAAGAGGGAGGCCTCAAAGGAAAGACAATATCACATTTATCGATAGACATTCAAGATGTTGCAGGACTTTATATTCTGTGATGCTTTTGATATCAGGATTTTACACATCACACAGATCTTGGACAGTTTGAGTCCATACATCACAGGGTTGAAAAGTGGCTGACATGTAAGGAAGTATAGAGATAAGAATATCCGCAGTGTATTCGGTACATTGTTCATATTAAACCTGCTCTGTAATATTTCAAAACAAGCCCCAAAAGAGAAGTTGAAGAGGGACGCGAGGTGAGGTGTGCAGGTGCTGACAGCTTTCTGTCTCGTCTGTTTGGATCCAGAGAAACACACCAGAAAGATTCTCATGTATGTGTAAAGAATTAAGAGTAAAGAACCAAAGATTGTGCTAAAAGTGGCAATGAGTCCATACATGTTAACTCCAGCTGTGTCGGTGCATGCAAGCTTGACGACTGAGTGTGTATCACAGTAAACTTTGTTAATGACGTTGCCACACAGCTGCAAAGGAGAACTCAGAGATAACAAAACAACCATCGCTAAACACGGGTATATCCACGTCACAGCTATGAGCACGGCAATCTTTCTATAAGTCATACGTGTGTTATATTGTAGAGGATAACAGATAGCAAGAAATCTGTCATAAGACATGACGGCTAAGTTTAAATACTCAACAGCCCCGTAAGAGTGCACACAAAAAATCTGCAGGAAACAGAGAGGAGCAGACACAGTGTGAACGTCTGAGAGAATCTGAACCAGGAGGAGAGGAAACAAACCTGTGCTGCCGTACAGCTCGTTCACAAACAGGCTGCACAGGAAGATGTACATGGGTTCATGAAGGCTTCTGTTCACACAGATCACTACAATGAGCAAAGAGTTGGCACAGACAATAAAGATATATACAGACAGAATAACCATGAAATGTACATATTTAAAGATACCTGTGTCAAAATAGGCTGCGAGTGTGAAATATGAAACTTGTGTGGAGTTCATCATGATCACATTATCTTTCCTTTAGGACCTGTAGAGATTTTACTGGATTAAACTCAGACTGAGTTGGCATGAAATGCAACATAAAGCAGACATGAACAGGAGTCAGAGACATAATACTGAACAGATTCATCCCCATAAAAAACATCTTCAACCAACAAGCCCATGTCCTGACAGGTCAGATCTTACCAGCGTTCCTTCTGAGACATTACGACGTGCTGCTGAAGGGAAGGAGTCCCTCTGAACTGAGATCCTGAATGGATTTCTTTTAAAGAGAACCACCGCAGCAACAGAGGGACCTCATTATGATCAACACTGATGTTTAATTATTAAACTGATCGAAGAGGCACAAATTGAACGTCAGCCTATCACAGGGCTGACAAACAGCCACAGCGACAATAACCACCGTCCACATCCGGAGAGAGATTTCGTCCAAACTAGGCCTGGGCGAAACGACAATAAATGTAATCAGGATCAAAAATGTTATATCAGTCGATATCGATAATTATCACAATAAATGTTAAATCATTATTTCTTCCAAATTTACAGGCCAATTTTTGCTCCTGAGTGAAAGTTGAAGGAACCAGATTCTTTATTGTCAGAACATGACAAAGTAGAATTAAACGTTTCACCATCATAAGCTCAGTGCACGCTGCCGGAAAACGCTCATATGATAGTTAGGTACTGGGGAGTCACACGTACTGGCCCGGTGTTTGCCGAGGGTCCACAACATAGACTGTTTATATTATTTACAAAATGGTCCACACTAACCCAGGACTTCCACCAGATACGTGTGCATTGTGTGTCTGCTCTGGTCCGTTACGCCTCCGTGCTCCCTCGTCCGTCAACACCCACAGGCTGCATTCTCAAATCGCTCAACACGGAGAGCATCGTCGGACAGCTTGAGTATTGCGACCAAGCGGTAAAGATTCACTGGCTACAGCCCAAGATAGTACGATGTATGTGGTGTAAAACTCTATAAACACAAAAACAAACACACATAAGGTCATTGTTCTGAACCGTCAAAACAGAGTGTTTTATTCTGAAAAGAAACCGAATGTTTTAATGTTGTTTTGGTGTCTGACTTCCCTTGTTCTTTTCTGTGTTAAATTAAAGCTCCATGCTCCGGCATCCGGCATAAATAGAAGCCATGAACAGCAAAGAGCATCTCTTTGCATGCTCTGTACAGCTCTGTACTCAGCCTCCTCACCCACAGCTCCGTACTCAGCCTCCTCACCCTCAGCTCCGTACTCAGCCTCCTCACCCACAGCTCCGTACTCAGCCTCCTCACCCTCAGCTCCGTACTCAGCCTCCTCACCCACAGCTCCGTACTCAGCCTCCTCACCCTCAGCTCCGTACTCAGCCTCCTCACCCACAGCTCCGTACTCAGCCTCCTCACCCTCAGCTCCGTACTCAGGCTCCTCACCCACAGCTCCGTACTCAGCCTCCTCACCCACAGCTCCGTACTCAGGCTCCTCACCCTCAGCTCCATACTCAGCCTCCTCACCCTCAGCTCCATACTCAGGCTCCTCACCCTCAGCTCCATACTCAGCCTCCTCACCCTCAGCTCCATACTCAGCCTCCTCACCCTCAGCTCCATACTCAGCCTCCTCACCCTCAGCTCTGTACTCTGTATCCTCACCCTCAGCTCCATACTCAGGCTCCTCACCCTCAGCTCCATACTCAGGCTCCTCACCCTCAGCTCCGTACTCAGCCTCCTCACCCTCAGCTCCATACTCAGGCTCCTCACCCTCAGCTCCGTACTCAGGCTCCTCACCCTCAGCTCCATACTCAGCCTCCTCACCCTCAGCTCCGTACTCAGGCTCCTCACCCTCAGCTCCATACTCAGGCTCCTCACCCTCAGCTCCATACTCAGCCTCCTCACCCTCAGCTCCATATTCAGGCTCCTCACCCTCAGCTCCATACTCAGGCTCCTCACCCTCAGCTCCGTACTCAGGCTCCTCACCCTCAGCTCCATACTCAGGCTCCTCACCCTCAGCTCCATACTCAGGCTCCTCATCCTCAGCTCCATACTCAGCCTCCTCACCCTCAGCTCCGTACTCAGCCTCCTCACCCTCAGCTCCATACTCAGCCTCCTCACCCTCAGCTCCATACTCAGCCTCCTCACCCTCAGCTCCGTACTCAGGCTCCTCACCCTCAGCTCCGTACTCAGGCTCCTCACCCTCAGCTCCGTACTCAGGCTCCTCACCCTCAGCTCCATACTCAGGCTCCTCACCCTCAGCTCCATACTCAGGCTCCTCACCCTCAGCTCCATACTCAGCCTCCTCACCCTCAGCTCCATATTCAGGCTCCTCACCCTCAGCTCCATACTCAGGCTCCTCACCCTCAGCTCCATACTCAGGCTCCTCACCCTCAGCTCCATACTCAGGCTCCTCATCCTCAGCTCCATACTCAGCCTCCTCACCCTCAGCTCCGTACTCAGCCTCCTCACCCTCAGCTCCATACTCAGCCTCCTCACCCTCAGCTCCATACTCAGGCTCCTCACCCTCAGCTCCGTACTCAGGCTCCTCACCCTCAGCTCCGTACTCAGGCTCCTCACCCTCAGCTCCATACTCAGGCTCCTCACCCTCAGCTCCATACTCAGGCTCCTCACCCTCAGCTCCATACTCAGCCTCCTCACCCTCAGCTCCGTACTCAGGCTCCTCACCCTCAGCTCCATACTCAGCCTCCTCACCCTCAGCTCCATACTCAGGCTCCTCACCCTCAGCTCCATACTCAGGCTCCTCACCCTCAGCTCCATACTCAGGCTCCTCACCCTCAGCCCTGCAATCAGCCTTCTCACCCTCAGCTCCATACTCAGGCTCCTCACCCTCAGCTCCATACTCAGGCTCCTCACCCTCAGCTCCATACTCAGGCTCCTCACCCTCAGCTCCGTACTCAGGCTCCTCACCCTCAGCTCCATACTCAGGCTCCTCACCCTCAGCTCCATACTCAGGCTCCTCACCCTCAGCTCCATACTCAGGCTCCTCACCCTCAGCTCCATACTCAGGCTCCTCACCCTCAGCTCCATACTCAGGCTCCTCACCCTCAGCTCCATACTCAGGCTCCTCACCCTCAGCCCTGCAATCAGCCTTCTCACCAAGCCAATCTTATTTTATGGTTGAGCTTACAGAATATCAGTTATCATAGATACTTTGAATTTCCCTCGGGATCGATAAAGTATCTATCTATCTCTCGGCTTGTCTGGCAATTTCAATAATTAATATTTCAATAATTAATATTTCAATAATTGATTCATCAGAATCAGAATCAACTTTTTTGGCCAGGTATGCTTAAACACACAAGGAATTTAACTTTGGTAAACTGTGCTCTCTTTGTACAAAGGCTAAATAGGATATTATAAGATAAAAGTGCAGTGGTGAGTAGTGCAAAGATGCTGAAGTAAACATGAGGTAGATTCATGTTACATCCAAAAAGTCTTTTGAATGTTTTTAAAACTCTGCTAGTGTTTGGAAGGTTTTACTTGAGGAAATAATAACTGCACACATAAACACATATGATCAAAAGTACACAGGTGTACACATGTACACACACTTATTAGAGAACTCAAGCATTACCTCATCTTCAGGGCTTTTAACACATCACCACGACCCCAAAAGACACATTCAGGGCTGAGAAGACATTAAACACTATTTAAGACATGATGTGCAGAGATGAGCTGAGTGCTAACAGGAGCCTGTTAGTGTCTCAGTGTCGTGTAGCAGGTAAACAATCGGCCCTGTTTGGGTCCTGTTGTAAATGTGTGTTTCACTGCATGATGCTGCTGTGCTCTTTAGGTGGTGAAGTGTCTTTTATTCTTCATTACTAACAACAAATCTGGTGTTCAGGACTGACTCTGTGTCGTCTCTGTATCTGCTCATTGAACCGACTCATTCGTATTGATTAAATTAGCTGACCATTTAAATGTGAAGTTTCACGATTTAAATTGTTGCTTCAGCTCTCGTTTTATTCTTAAAGAAGCGGAGAAAGTGTCCAGTTCAGTTTGAAATCACAGGAGTGAGTACAGAATGTAGAAGTCTGAACTCTATGTAGTGGTTTGTGTTATCTTTACATTCATCTTCGATGAGAGCATGGCATGTGGAGAGAAGCTGTCACCTTGTCTGTGATTTTAAACAGTCCACCACCAAAGAAACATAAGACACAGTTACTCCTGCTTTTGAAAGTGAAAACTCAAAGATCGATGATTAACTTCACTGTGTTTTCTTCTTTCACTCTCAGCGCCTACTTTGACATCGGCACCTTGGAGTACTTATCTTTCATGGTTATTATGTCTTTATACGTGTTGATTGTTTTAGCCAATCTTGTGCTTGCTGTGCTGATCTGTATGAACAGAAGTCTTCATGAACCCATGTACATCTTCCTGTGCAGCCTGTTTGTGAACGAGCTGTACGGCAGCACAGGTTTGTTTCCTCTCCTCCTGGTTCAGATTCTCTCAGACGTTCACACTGTGTCTGCTCCTTCCTGTTTCCTGCAGATCTTCTGTGTGTACTCGTATGCAAATGTTGAGTTTTGTAATCTAGCCGTTATGTCTTACGACAGATACCTCGCCATCTGTTTCCCTCTGCAGTATAACACACTCATGACATCCAACAAAGTGGCCTTCCTTATTGTTCTGACGTGGTTATACCCGTTTGTTGCCATCACAGTTTTGATATGTCTGAGCGCCTCTCTGCCGCTGTGTGGGAACGTCATCAACAAAGTGTACTGTGATAACTACTCCATCGTCAAACTGGCGTGCACTGACACCACTGTTAATAACATCTACGGACTCATTTACACAGTTGTGACAATTTGTGTCGTCATTTTAATCTTTTACACGTACATCCGGATCCTCCACGTGTGTTTCTGTGGATCCAAGCAGACGAGGCAGAAAGCCGTCAGCACCTGCACGCCTCACCTGGCCTCTCTGCTCAACTTCTCCTGCGGCTGTTTCTTTGAGATCGTCCAGAGCAGGTTTGACATGAAACACATACCTTATATGTTGCGTGTGTTTCTATCTCTGTACTGGCTCACGTGTCAGCCGCTCTTCAACCCCGTCCTGTACGGGCTCAACTTGACCAGAATCCGTATCCTTTGTAAAAGTCTGCTCTTTGGTAAAATGTAACAACGGCTTTTTCCTAGATTCTGTAGTTCTTATAAAACTGACTATTGTAAACAATACTGTCTTAGATTTGTATTAAATGTGAGTATTAAAGGTTGGCCAAGAATTAAATGGTTTGAAATCCTTGGGGCCGATTGTCTTTGTGAGTTAGCATCACTGCGATTATGTTAATGATAAGATAAGCTCCTGTTCTTCTTACCACCCTTATCTTAGTGATTCATTTCCCGGGTTAAAAGAGAGGAGTACTGTCACTGCACTTTCTCACAAACATTCTGATTCACCCCTAAACTCCACCAGATCAATGCGTTCAGTCCATCTCCGCTCCATCACCTTTAGCAGAGCTGATTCAGTGTGTGTGCTGTTTGTTTTGTTCAGAATAAAACACTCTTTTGATGGTTTAGAACAATAGCCTTATGTGTGTTTATAACGGTTTTACACAGTTTCACATTAGCGTGACTGTGAGTGTGACGTATGTGGAGTTCTCAGGGAACTCCCTGGTGGATAGTTCCTCGTCAAAATAGGTCCCAGAACTGTTTGGTCCGAAACAACTATTGTGTTGTGATTCTGTGATTACCGCGGGAACCCTTTTATCTCGGCACTCCAGCTGTCCGGCAGTGCTGCTCCGTGCTCTGCCTTGAGAACACAGCCTGTGGGTGTTGATGGACGACGGAGCACGGAGCCCCAAAGGAGCAGAGCCGACACGCAATGCACACGTATCTGGTGGCACTGGGTTGGTGTGAAAATCTTCAACTTGTCTGATATTAAGAGAAGTTCAGACATCTCATGTTTGTTTACTACAACTCAGCATTTTTGAACAGCTACAATAAAGACAGTTACTAAATCTGTCTATTACCATCTCAAATAGAGCATGGCTCAGATCCATGAAATCCAGCCCGAACCAACCCGAGCGAGTACACTTTCTGTCCGGTCACTACCCAAAGGTCATGACCAGAGGTGAGGGGTGGAACAAAGATCGGCCGGTAAATCAAAAGCTTTGCCTTCAGGCTCAGTTCCCTGGTTACCACAATGGTCCGGCCAGACATGCATTACTGCTGACTCTGAACCAATCTGTCCGTCGATCTCACCGTCCATCCTACCCTCACCCTCACAGACCCAGAGATACTTAAAATCCTTCACTTAGGGCAAGGACTCAATCCCCACCCGGAGAGAGCAAGCCACTGTTTTCTGGCAGAGAACCCTGGCCTCGGTCTTGGAGACTCGGACCCAAGGCCTGCTGGAGGTCCCGGCATGAGGAAGCCAACAAAACCACATCATCTGCAAAAAGCAGAGATGAGATTTTGAAGCCCCCAAACTGGAAACCCTCCTTCCCCAGGCTGCGCTTTGAGATCCTCTCCATGAAAATCACAAACAGAATAGTGTCAAGGGGCAACCCTGACGAAGGCCAACAGGCACCGGGAACGTGTCTGACTTTGTGCCCAGGATCTGGACACGGCTCCCACTTTGGTCACCAGAATCAGAATCAGCAATACTTTATTAATCCCAGAGGGAATAAAAAAAAATACAGTTGCTCCAAAGAACACAATATAGCAGTAGAAATATAGTAATAAAAATATTAATCAAATAGAATAGGAATGTAAGTAAGATTTCAATAATAGGTACAAGGGACGGGTTGGCTCATAGCAACGTACCCGGGGCCCAATTCTCCAGCAGCACTCGGCATGAGCCCGGATTATGTATTTGAAAAGCCCTACCGGCCCCAACCCGAAGTCGGGCCTTGGGTTCCATAGGGCTCGGGTCGGGTTGCAGACCTCTAAGGACCTCAGAAAAACTTTTTGCTTTCATTTTCAGCAGGCAGCATTATTCTGACGGTGTTTCCACAGGATGGACAAAAAACCCCATCAGAACGCTGCAGTCAGAGTCCTCTCCAACACCAACTCGACAATTATGTATTGATCAGTTTAGGTGTGTGTGTGTGATACATGATTCCATGTTAATGATGGTTGTGTCAGAGCAGGCCAGTTTAACAGTGGAATAGTTATCACAGTACACTTTGTTGATGATGTTTCCACAGAACTGTAAAGGGACGATTAAAGAAACCACGACAATGATTCCAAGAAATGGAAACAACCAACTCAGAGAAATAAGCACGACAACTCTGTGAGTGGTCATACGTTGTGTTATATTGTAGAGGGAAACAGATGGCGAGGTATCGGTCATAAGCCATGATAACTAAATTGACATATTCTATACAGCCATAAGAGTACACGCAGAAAATCTGCAGGAAACAAAAGGAGGCAGAGATATTGTGAGTGTCGGAGAGAATCTGAACCAGAAGAAAAGGAAACAACCACGTGCTACAGAAGAGCTCATTCACAAACAGGCTGCACATGAAGACGTACATGGGTTCATGAAGACTTCTGGTCACACTGATCAGCACGATGAGCAGCAGGTTGGCAAAAACTATGTGGAGTTCACCATGATCCCTGTTTTCAGGAAGAATTGTTCTCATCATATTCAAACGTCCACAAACTCTTCAGCATGAGGTGATTTCAACAGACCATGACAGACAGCTTCCTCTTACCATCCTGTTGTTTAAAGTCAACAGACTGCGCAGGTACCAGACAGCAGCTAGACTAACACATACACACTTCGTGCATGGTATGAATCCTAACATTCATCAACCGTCCTCGGAAACCAGATGTGCCCTGACTGAAAAAGCACCCGGCTTCTGCCTCTTTAAAACCTATAAGTCGGGTGACGCCTACGCCATTGAACACACCTGACAATCAAAGGACACCAACATTATTCTATTCTACAATCAACTAAAAATTATGTCCCCCCCTTGCAGAAACCAGGATAGACGGCAGCTCTAAATAAAGAGCTGATTTAACTGATTTAACATTTTCACTTTCATGACAATCACCAACTTAACATTTATCAAATAAACGAGCATCATCAGTCAAGAAATTGTCTAGGTGTCAAACATTAATCAGCAAAATGTTGGCTTAAGGCCTTCGCACACTGACTCTGTTTTTTTGGATTCATTTTTTAGATCTTTAATATGGGAATACGGTGGCCCTGAAGTGCAAAACACAACAACAAATAAGAAAACACAACGACAAAACATCATCAACAAAGAAGAAAACACAACCACAAATCAAAAAACAAAACCACAAATTACAAAACACAACAACAAATCAAAAAACACATCAACAAATCAAAAAACACAACAACAAATCAAAAAACACAACAACAAATCAAAAAACACAACATCAAATCAAAAAACACATCAACAAATCAAAAAACACAACAACAAATCAAAAAACACATCAACAAATCAAAAAACACAACAACAAATCAAAAAACACAACATCAAATCAAAAAACACATCAACAAATCAAAAAACACAACATCAAATCAAAAAACAAAACCACAAATCAAAAAACACAACAACAAATCAAAAAACACAACAACAAATCAAAAAACACAACAACAAATCACAAAACACAACAACAAATTACAAAACACAACAACAAATCACAAAACACAACAACAAATTACAAAACAAAACCACAAATCAAAAAACAAAACCACAAATCACAAAAAAAACAACAAATTACAAAACACAACAACGAATCAAAAAACACAACAACAAATCACAAAACACAACAACAAATCACAAAACACATCAACGAATTACAAAACACATCAACAAATCACAAAACACAACAACAAATCAAAAAACACAACAACAAATCACAAAACACAACAACAAATCAAAAAACAAAACCACAAATCAAAAAACACATCAACAAATCAAAAAACACAACAACAAATCAAAAAACACAACAACAAATCAAAAAACACAACAACAAATCACAAAACACAACAACAAATCAAAAAACAAAACCACAAATCACAAAACACAACAACAAATCAAAAAACACAACAACAAATCAAAAAACAAAACCACAAATCACAAAACACAACAACAAATCACAAAACACAACAACAAATCAAAAAACACATCAACAAATCAAAAAACAAAACCACAAATCAAAAAACACATCAACAAATCAAAAAACACAACAACAAATCAAAAAACACATCAACAAATCAAAAAACACAACAACAAATCAAAAAACAAAACCACAAATCACAAAACACATCAACAAATCAAAAAACAAAACCACAAATCAAAAAACACATCAACAAATCAAAAAACACAACAACAAATCAAAAAACACAACAACAAATCAAAAAACACAACAACAAATCACAAAACACAACAACAAATCAAAAAACAAAACCACAAATCACAAAACACATCAGCAAATCAAAAAACAAAACCACAAATCAAAAAACACATCAACAAATCAAAAAACACAACAACAAATCAAAAAACACATCAACAAATCAAAAAACACAACAACAAATCAAAAAACACAACATCAAATCAAAAAACACATCAACAAATCAAAAAACACATCAACAAATCAAAAAACACAACAACAAATCAAAAAACACATCAACAAATCAAAAAACACATCAACAAATCAAAAAACACAACAACAAATCACAAAACACAACAACAAATTACAAAACACAACAACAAATCACAAAACACAACAACAAATTACAAAACAAAACCACAAATCAAAAAACAAAACCACAAATCACAAAAAAACAACAAATTACAAAACACAACAACGAATCAAAAAACACAACAACAAATCACAAAACACAACAACAAATCACAAAACACAACAACAAATCAAAAAACACAACAACAAATAAAAAAACACAACAACAAATCACAAAACACAACAACAAATCACAAAACACAACAACAAATCAAAAAACACAACAACAAATCAAAAAACACAACAACAAATCAAAAAACACAACAACAAATCACAAAACACAACAACAAATCAAAAAACACATCAACAAATCAAAAAACACAACAACAAATCAAAAAACACAACAACAAATCAAAACACACAACAACAAATCAAAAAACACATCAACAAATCAAAAAACACATCAACAAATCAAAAAACACATCAACAAATCACAAAACACAACAACAAATCAAAAAACACAACAACAAATCACAAAACACATCAACAAATTACAAAACACAACAACAAATCAAAAAACACAACAACAAATCAAAAAACACAACAACAAATCAAAAAACACAACAACAAATTACAAAACACAACAACGAATCAAAAAACACAACAACAAATCAAAAAACACAACAACAAATCACAAAACACAACAACAAATCAAAAAACACAACAACAAATAAAAAAACACAACAACAAATCACAAAACACAACAACAAATCACAAAACACAACAACAAATCAAAAAACACAACAACAAATCAAAAAACACAACAACAAATCAAAAAACACAACAACAAATCACAAAACACAACAACAAATCAAAAAACACATCAACAAATCAAAAAACACAACAACAAATCAAAAAACACAACAACAAATCAAAACACACAACAACAAATCAAAAAACACATCAACAAATCAAAAAACACATCAACAAATCACAAAACACAACAACAAATCAAAAAACACAACAACAAATCACAAAACACATCAACAAATTACAAAACACAACAACAAATCAAAAAACACAACAACAAATCAAAAAACACAACAACAAATCAAAAAACACAACAACAAATTACAAAACACAACAACAAATCAAAAAACACAACAACAAATCAAAAAACAAAACCACAAATTACAAAACACAACAAAAAATCAAAAAACACATCAACAAATCAAAAAACACAACAACAAATCACAAAACACATCAACAAATCACAAAACACAACAACAAATCACAAAACACAACAACAAATCAAAAAACAAAACCACAAATTACAAAACACAACAACACAAATCAAAAAACACAACAACAAATCACAAAACACATCAACAAATCACAAAACACAACAACAAATCACAAAACACAACAACAAATCAAAAAACAAAACCACAAATTACAAAACACAACAACAAATCAAAAAACACAACAACAAATCACAAAACACAACAACAAATCAAAAAACAAAACCACAAATTACAAACCACAACAACAAATCAAAAAACACAACAACAAATCAAAAAACAAAACCACAAATTACAAAACACAACAACAAATCAAAAAACACATCAACAAATCAAAAAACACAACAACAAATCAAAAAACACAACAACAAATCAAAAAACAAAACCACAAATTACAAAACACAACAACAAATCAAAAAACACAACATCAAATCAAAAAACACAACAACAAATCAAAAAACACATCAACAAATCAAAAAACACAACAACAAATCAAAAAACACATCAACAAATCAAAAAACACAACAACAAATCAAAAAACACATCAACAAATCAAAAAACACAACATCAAATCAAAAAACACATCAACAAATCAAAAAACACAACATCAAATCAAAAAACACAACCACAAATCAAAAAACACAACAACAAATCAAAAAACACAACATCAAATCAAAAAACACATCAACAAATCAAAAAACACAACATCAAATCAAAAAACACATCAACAAATCAAAAAACACAACATCAAATCAAAAAACAAAACCACAAATCAAAAAACACATCAACAAATCAAAAAACACAACAACAAATCAAAAAACACAACAACAAATCACAAAACACAACAACAAATTACAAAACACAACAACAAATCACAAAACACAACAACAAATTACAAAACAAAACCACAAATCAAAAAACAAAACCACAAATCACAAAAAAACAACAAATTACAAAACACAACAACGAATCAAAAAACACAACAACAAATCACAAAACACAACAACAAATCACAAAACACATCAACGAATTACAAAACACATCAACAAATCACAAAACACAACAACAAATCAAAAAAAAGAACAACAAATCACAAAACACAACAACAAATCAAAAAACACAACAACAAATCAAAACACACAACAACAAATCAAAAAACACAACAACAAATCAAAAAACACAACAACAAATCACAAAACACAACAACAAATCAAAAAACACATCAACAAATCAAAAAACACAACAACAAATCAAAAAACACAACAACAAATCAAAACACACAACAACAAATCAAAAAAAACAACAACAAATCAAAAAACACAACAACAAATCACAAAACACATCAACAAATCACAAAGCACAACAACAAATCACAAAACACAACAACAAATCAAAAAACATAACCACAAATTACAAAACACAACAACAAATCAAAAAACACAACAACAAATCACAAAACACATCAACAAATTACAAAACACAACAACAAATCAAAAAACACAACAACAAATCAAAAAACACAACAACAAATCAAAAAACACAACAACAAATTACAAAACACAACAACAAATAAAAAAACACAACAACAAATCAAAAAACACAACAACAAATTACAAAACACAACAACAAATCACAAAACACAACAACAAATCAAAAAACACAACAACAAATCACAAAACACAACAACAAATCAAAAAACACAACAACAAATCACAAAACACGACAACAAATCAAAAAACACAACAACAAATCACAAAACACAACAAATCAAAAAACACAACAACAAATCAAAAAACACAACAACAAATCAAAAAACACAACAACAAATCAAAAAACAAAACCACAAATTACAAAACACAACAACAAATCAAAAAACACAACAACAAATCAAAAAACACAACAACAAATCACAAAACACATCAACAAATCACAAAACACAACAACAAATCACAAAACACAACAACAAATCAAAAAAAAAAACCACAAATTACAAAACACAACAACACAAATCAAAAAACACAACAACAAATCACAAAACACATCAACAAATCACAAAACACAACAACAAATCACAAAACACAACAACAAATCAAAAAACAAAACCACAAATTACAAAACACAACAACAAATCAAAAAACACAACAACAAATCACAAAACACAACAACAAATCAAAAAACAAAACCACAAATTACAAACCACAACAACAAATCAAAAAACACAACAACAAATCAAAAAACAAAACCACAAATTACAAAACACATCAACAAATCAAAAAACACAACAACAAATTACAAAACACAACCACAAATCAAAAAACACAACAACAAATCAAAAAACACAACAACAAATCAAAAAACAAAACCACAAATTACAAAACACAACAACAAATCAAAAAACACAACATCAAATCAAAAAACACAACAACAAATCAAAAAACACATCAACAAATCAAAAAACACAACAACAAATCAAAAAACACATCAACAAATCAAAAAACACAACAACAAATCAAAAAACACAACATCAAATCAAAAAACACATCAACAAATCAAAAAACACAACATCAAATCAAAAAACACAACAACAAATCAAAAAACACAACAACAAATCAAAAAACACAACAACAAATCACAAAACAGAACAACAAATTACAAAACACAACAACAAATTACAAAACACAACAACAAATTACAAAACAAAACCACAAATCAAAAAACAAAACCACAAATCACAAAAAAACAACAAATCAAAAAACACAACAACAAATCACAAAACACATCAACAAATCACAAAACACAACAACAAATCACAAAACACAACAACAAATCAAAAAACAAAACCACAAATTACAAAACACAACAACACAAATCAAAAAACACAACAACAAATCACAAAACACATCAACAAATCACAAAACACAACAACAAATCACAAAACACAACAACAAATCAAAAAACAAAACCACAAATTACAAAACACAACAACAAATCAAAAAACACAACAACAAATCACAAAACACAACAACAAATCAAAAAACAAAACCACAAATTACAAACCACAACAACAAATCAAAACACACAACAACAAATCAAAAAACACAACAACAAATCAAAAAACACAACAACAAATCAAAAAACACAACAACAAATCACAAAACACAACAACAAATCAAAAAACACATCAACAAATCAAAAAACACAACAACAAATCAAAAAACACAACAACAAATCAAAACACACAACAACAAATCAAAAAACACAACAACAAATCAAAAAACACAACAACAAATCAAAAAACAAAACCACAAATTACAAAACACAACAACAAATCAAAAAACACAACAACAAATCAAAAAACACAACAACAAATCACAAAACACATCAACAAATCACAAAACACAACAACAAATCACAAAACACAACAACAAATCAAAAAACAAAACCACAAATTACAAAACACAACAACACAAATCAAAAAACACAACAACAAATCACAAAACACATCAACAAATCACAAAACACAACAACAAATCACAAAACACAACAACAAATCAAAAAACAAAACCACAAATTACAAAACACAACAACAAATCAAAAAACACAACAACAAATCACAAAACACAACAACAAATCAAAAAACAAAACCACAAATTACAAACCACAACAACAAATCAAAAAACACAACAACAAATCAAAAAACAAAACCACAAATTACAAAACACATCAACAAATCAAAAAACACAACAACAAATTACAAAACACAACCACAAATCAAAAAACACAACAACAAATCAAAAAACACAACAACAAATCAAAAAACAAAACCACAAATTACAAAACACAACAACAAATCAAAAAACACAACATCAAATCAAAAAACACAACAACAAATCAAAAAACACATCAACAAATCAAAAAACACAACAACAAATCAAAAAACACATCAACAAATCAAAAAACACAACAACAAATCAAAAAACACAACATCAAATCAAAAAACACATCAACAAATCAAAAAACACAACATCAAATCAAAAAACACAACAACAAATCAAAAAACACAACAACAAATCAAAAAACACAACAACAAATCACAAAACAGAACAACAAATTACAAAACACAACAACAAATTACAAAACACAACAACAAATTACAAAACAAAACCACAAATCAAAAAACAAAACCACAAATCACAAAAAAACAACAAATTACAAAACACAACAACAAATCAAAAAACACAACAACAAATCAAAAAACACAACAACAAATCACAAAACACATCAACAAATCACAAAACACAACAACAAATCACAAAACACAACAACAAATCAAAAAACAAAACCACAAATTACAAAACACAACAACACAAATCAAAAAACACAACAACAAATCACAAAACACATCAACAAATCACAAAACACAACAACAAATCACAAAACACAACAACAAATCAAAAAACAAAACCACAAATTACAAAACACAACAACAAATCAAAAAACACAACAACAAATCACAAAACACAACAACAAATCAAAAAACACATCAACAAATCAAAAAACACATCAACAAATCACAAAACACAACAACAAATCAAAAAACAAAACCACAAATTACAAACCACAACAACAAATCAAAAAACACAACAACAAATCAAAAAACAAAACCACAAATTACAAAACACATCAACAAATCAAAAAACACAACAACAAATTACAAAACACAACCACAAATCAAAAAACACAACAACAAATCACAAAACACATCAACAAATCACAAAACACAACAACAAATCACAAAACACAACAACAAATCAAAAAACACAACAACAAATCACAAAACACAACAACAAATCAAAAAACAAAACCACAAATTACAAACCACAACAACAAATCAAAAAACACAACAACAAATCAAAAAACAAAACCACAAATCAAAAAACACATCAACAAATCAAAAAACAAAACCACAAATTACAAAACACATCAACAAATCAAAAAACACAACAACAAATTACAAAACACAACCACAAATCAAAAAACACAACAACAAATCACAAAACACATCAACAAATCACAAAACACAACAACAAATCACAAAACACAACAACAAATCAAAAAACAAAACCACAAATTACAAAACACAACAACAAATCAAAAAACACAACAACAAATCACAAAACACAACAACAAATCAAAAAACAAAACCACCAATCACAAAACACAACAACAAATCAAAAAACACAACAACAAATCAAAAAACAAAACCACAAATTACAAAACACAACAACAAATCACAAAACACATCAACAAATCAAAAAACACAACAACAAATCAAAAAACAAAACCACAAATTACAAAACACAACAACAAATCAAAAAACACAACAACAAATCAAAAAACACAACAACAAATCAAAAAACACAACAACAAATCAAAAAACACAACAACAAATCAAAAAACACATCAACAAATCAAAAAACACAACAACAAATCAAAAAACACATCAACAAATCAAAAAACACAACAACAAATCAAAAAACACAACAACAAATCAAAAAACAAAACCACAAATTACAAAACACAACAACAAATCACAAAACACAACAACAAATCACAAAACACAACAACAAATCAAAAAACAAAACCACAAATTACAAAACACAACAACAAATCAAAAAACAAAACAACAAATCACAAAACACAACAACAAATCACAAAACAAAACAACAAATCAAAAAACAAAACCACAAATTACAAAACACATCAACAAATCAAAAAACACAACAACAAATCAAAAAACACAACAACAAATCAAAAAACACAACAACAAATCAAAAAACACAGCAACAAATCAAAAAACACAACAACAAATTACAGTAGTAACCTGCAGTCGACAAGGATCGTCGCTGATTGGACGAACGCAATGTCCGTCTTTTTAACTGGAAGTAAATGCTTCATACGCCTTTGGAGCCGGCAGAGAAATGTCAACGAAGTAAGCGGAGATTTAAAATGCATGATGTATTGCCCAAATTGTGGCAAAGAGCTCCCAGAAAATGTACGGCCGTGGTTTGCAGTGGTTGTGGCAAGAGGTCACGAGACTTTCCATCCATTAAGAGTGATTGTATTATCCCCTGTGACTGCTGATAAACATTGTTTGACTCTGAGGCAGTCACTGACAGACCTGGGGCTCGTTTCTGAAAGAAGGTTGAACAAACCCTCAGTCTGACCCTGAGCTCTGAGTTGATTTACTCTCAGGTGGGAAACTCTGAGTTTTAGGTTCCAGATCAGCAGATTTGACATGAATGGAGCCCCGATTCTACGATTCACCATGGCAACAGGTGACAAAAAAGAGATCCTCCTACTTTAACCATCTCGAAATACATCAATATCTTCATGTGGCCACAGGCTACGGTGAATATGAACAGGTTTTAAGAAGGAAAAAAAAAGTAAAACTGCTGCAGCGCAGCGACAAAAGAGAGAAAAGTCTATTAATTTAATATTTAATCAGAATTAAAATATTGCAGGTCAAAACTGATGGAATGGTAGGCTATTAAACCTATACAATTTATTTTCTTTAAGATGCAATCCAGCAGAAGAAAATCGACTTTTAAACAGCTCAAAATGAAATATAATAACACAATAGGCTCATATAGATTTACAGTTAACTTCATTCAGAGTCTATTTGAATGTGCATTAACTTTATCCTCAACATAAAGCTGTATTCACACACACAGGCTAAATGTCCTCTCACCTTTATTCTGTTTAGTTTATAAATTAACCCTATTGAATTAACATCTCCCGATGTTAATGTAGCCTAGGCTCTAATTCTCTGAGGAGTAATGCAGCCCCTTCATACCGACTTAAAGACGCCATGTTCAATAAAACAGTTTGTTTTATACGCTGTAGTAGGCTATTGCCACCCTAACATATCATATTAAAACATATCATATTATAACATATCATATTAAAACATATCATATTAAAACATATCATATTAAAACATATCATATTAAAACAACCTGGATTCTCATTCAGACAAACGGTGAATCTTCACTAACACAGCGTGATACGGACCGAATGAAAGAATGAAGAAATGAAACAGTGTTTCTGGCTCTGAAAGAGGAGACCTAGAGAAACTCAGGGTTCACTGAAGAAAACCAGCTCACGACCAGGTTCGGTTCACAGACTCAGTTACCATAGTAACTGACTCAGAGGTAAAGTAACCTCTCCCTCTGAAACGGGCTGGAGTTACCCCTCTTTCTCAGGTTTGAGTGACCTCCTCTTCTGAAACGGGCTGGAGTTACCCCTCTTTCTCAGGTTTGAGTGACCTCCTCTTCTGAAACAGAATACCCAGAGTTTCCTTCATTTCAGGGTGAACTGACTCAGAGTTTACACAAAACCTTCTTTCAGAAACGGGCCCCAGATCTGTTCATGTATTTAGATGTTTTCAAACCTTTGCTGTTTCTTTGTTTTCATGGCTTACTCTCATTCGAAAAAAAATGCTATGACATTTTATTTACTAACAAATATGATGTATTCTGCATTTTGTTCCAGCAACATATGTTGGTTTTCAATAAATAAAACAAATACCGTTATGATGGTAAAATACTGGTGTGTATGATGTCAATTGTGTAATTTGTTGTGAATTATTTAGCTTGTGACTTCTGTAGCATTAATGCACAGTATCTGCTGTTAACATGGCATACTATACAAGGAAACTGTCTGTTCTACATGTAGTGTAAATCGTGATATCAGTTCACACAGAATAACATATTTTGTGCTTGCAAGAATTCCAGTTACAAAACCTGAAAATTGAAAGGACCACATTTGAGAAATTGGTAGATCGTCCTTTTATTAACAATTAAAACCCTTTAGCCCACCCATATGTCAGTTCACAATTAAGACTCAGTAGTTCCCAAAATATAATCACTTACAGTCCAGTCAGTAATGTATGTAATGTAAAGCCATCTCCTGCTAAAGCAGAAACATTTTTTCTCAGCTATAGGTTTACTGTAACATGGAATATGTGGTAAGGGCTTCAGTATAGTCCACATCTATAGTCCAGCTATTTTGTGGCTGCTGTAATCCATTTTGTTCCACAGCCTGTTGTAGATAAACCTGAATGTCTGGGTCACCTCATGAATCAATTGTTTGCCTGGCCTCCGGAAACACATTTAGTTCCCTGTCTTCAACAGCAAATCCACAGTCCCTTGAACCAAACCTGCAAATTCAGACAACTATAGAATTATGAAAAGGTTTTTTAACCAGATTTTAGAAATGTAGTTTGAAATGGCCATTGTTAATAAGATGTGTTTGCTTGTTGATCTACAGAAACGTGAAAGTAAACAAAGGCAGGACAACTAGCCTATTAATTATATTAAATACTATAATTTACAAAAATGTACAATAATCCAAATATAGTTACCATAACGAGTGCAGTGCAATTTGTTATAATACAATATTCAGTTTATGATCATTTAACTCTGAGTTGATGTGGATTACCTGTGAGGGAATCCCTCCAGGACATGAGGCAAGTCTGGATGGTCGAACCCTGTGCTTGTTCCAGAGGTCCGTACATTCATCCAGGTCTTTCTGCAGAACATTACTGAAGCAGAATCTCAGTAAGCACTGGTGTTCATGGCAACCGTTGAAGTGTCCAGAGTCTCTTAGGTCTCCAAACAGGTCCATCCAAAACTGAGACCTAGGAACACATTAAATGCAAAGTTGTTGTTTTTTTACACACGAGGAGAAATGTTTAATTGATTGAATAATCTAGAGGGCTGAGATGAGGAATGTTATCAGCATTTTAAAGAGTGGTCTGAAAACAATAATTCATAACAGTGAATATTGAATAATTGATCTGATCACTAGTAATACATAGTTACATACCTTCCTCTTCTGAAAAAGGACCACCATGACTCGATATGCTGATTCCCTGTTGATGAGCTGTAACTGTGTCTTGACGAGCCTCCATAGTAGTCCGTATGTGCATGGCGGAGGGCACATTGTGTTGCTGCCATTGTCCCATGTTCTGTTCCGAGGTCAGTTCTTAATCTCACTGGGATCACACCAACACTTTTAATATACAATTAATATAATTGTGCGCGATGACAGATGGGTTGTTGTTAGTATTTCCACAAACAAGCCACATTATTCTCATTGAAAAGCCGTCTATACATCCTGAGAGGGCCGATCCAAAGGGTTTCTGTTTGTCATAGCCATCTGCATGCCATCTGTAGTTCAGACTCATGGAATGATACGTGCGTCTTGTAAACCTCCGGCGTGTTCTCAAAGCCGTCCCATGTGGACTTATTGTTTCAACAAGCTCATTACTACTTCTCCTTTCACACAGTTTGTGTTTTTGTTGAAGAACTTGCCACATAGTCCGATAGCCGAAGAGTTGCCCTGCAGCTCAGTCTGAACCTCGGCTAGTGGAGAATAGTTCCGTCTGTACAAAGCTGCTTCTTTTAAACGTGTCTTTAGCGTACGGATACTCATATGAATGTTGTGAAAGGTTGACAGCATATCCAATATCACCTCATATGTATGGCCTGCATCAGAATATTCTCTGAGAGTAGAGAGTCTGATTCTCCGGTTTCACTCATGTTTTGAAATCAACTCGCGGAAGCAGCATAAGACGGACATTGCGTTCGTCCAATCAGCGACGATCCTTTTCGACTGCAGGTACCTACCTTTTCTGTTAAAGTCAATGTCATTGTGTTTTTTGATTTGTTGTTGTGTTTTGTAATTTGTGGTTGTGTTTTCTTATTTGTGGTTGTGTTTTCTTATTTGTGGTTGTGTTTTCTTATTTGTGGTTGTGTTTTCTTGTTTGTGGTTGTGTTTTCTTGTTTGTGGTTGTGTTTTCTTGTTTGTGGTTGTGTTTTCTTGTTTGTGGTTGTGTTTGGTGATTTATGGTTGTGTTTTTATATTTGTTGTTGTGTTTTGTGATTTGTCGTTGTTTTTTTTGATTTGTTGTTGTGTTTTTATATTTGTTGTTGTGTTTTGTGACTTGTGGTTGTGTTTTGTAATTTGTGGTTGTGTTTTCTTGTTTGTGGTTGTGTTTTCTTGTTTGTGGTTGTGTTTTGTAATTTGTGGTTGTGTTTTCTTATTTGTTGTTGTGTTTTGTGATTTGTCGTTGTTTTTTTTGATTTGTTGTTGTGTTTTTATATTTGTTGTTGTGTTTTGTGACTTGTGGTTGTGTTTTGTAATTTGTGGTTGTGTTTTCTTGTTTGTGGTTGTGTTTTCTTGTTTGTGGTTGTGTTTTGTAATTTGTGGTTGTGTTTTCTTATTTGTTGTTGTGTTTTGTGATTTGTGGTTGTGTTTTGTAAGTTGTGGTTGTGTTTTCTTATTTGTTGCTGTGTTTTGCACTTCAGGGCCACCGTATGGAAAGAAAAAAAAAGGTTACACACTGACACCTTGCACACTGAGTCATATGCCTTTATTCAAGAGTCACTAATGGAGAGTTTCTCCTGTTGATGAGGGAGAGTTTCATCTGTTAATAAAAGAGAGTTTCACCTGTTAATAAAAGAGAGTTTCACCTGTCAATAAAAGAGAGTTTCACCTGTTAATAAAGGAGAGTTTCACCTGCTGATAAAAGAGAGTTTCATCTGTTAATAAAAGAGAGTTTCACCTGTCAATAAAAGAGAGTTTCACCTGTTAATAAAGGAGAGTTTCACCTGTCAATAAAAGAGAGTTTCACCTGTTAATAAAAGAGAGTTTCATCTGTTAATAAAAAAGAGTTTCACCTGTCAATAAAAGAGAGTTTCACCTGTTAATAAAAGAGAGTTTCACCTGTCAATAAAAGAGAGTTTCACCTGTTAATAAAGGAGAGTTTCACCTGTTAATAAAAGAGAGTTTCATCTGTTAATAAAAGAGAGTTTCACCTGTCAATAAAAGAGAGTTTCACCTGTTAATAAAGGAGAGTTTCACCTGTTAATAAAGGAGAGTTTCATCTGTTAATAAAGGAGAGTTTCATCTGTTAATAAAAGAGAGTTTCACCTGTCAATAAAAGAGAGTTTCACCTGTTAATAAAGGAGAGTTTCACCTGTTAATAAAGGAGAGTTTCACCTGTTAATAAAGGAGAGTTTCACCTGTCAATAAAAGAGAGTTTCACCTGTTAATAAAGGAGAGTTTCACCTGTTAATAAAGGAGAGTTTCACCTGTCAATAAAAGAGAGTTTCACCTGTTAATAAAGGAGAGTTTCACCTGTTAATAAAAGAGAGTTTCACCTGTCAATAAAAGAGAGTTTCACCTGTTGATGAGGGAGAGTTTCATCTGTTAATAAAAGAGCGTTTCACCTGTCAATAAAAGAGAGTTTCACCTGTCAATAAAAGAGAGTTTCACCTGTTAATAAAAGAGAGTTTCACCTGTTAATAAAAGAGAGTTTCATCTGTTAATAAAGGAGAGTTTCACCTGTCAATAAAAGAGTTTCACCTGTTAATAAAGGAGAGTTTCACCTGTTAATAAAAGAGTTTCACCTGTCAATAAAAGAGTTTCACCTGTTAATAAAGGAGAGTTTCACCTGTTAATAAAGGAGAGTTTCATCTGTTAATAAAAGAGAGTTTCACCTGCTAATAAAGAGAGTTTCACCTGTCAATAAAAGAGTTTCACCTGTTGATAAAGGAGAGTTTCACCTGTCAATAAAAGAGAGTTTCACCTGTTAATAAAGGAGAGTTTCACCTGTCAATAAAAGAGTTTCACCTGTTAATAAAGGAAAGTTTCACCTGTTAATAAAAGAGAGTTTCACCTGTTAATAAAAGAGTTTCATCTGTCAATAAAAGAGAGTTTCACCTGTTAATAAAGGAGAGTTTCACCTGTTAATAAAAGAGAGTTTCATCTGTCAATAAAAGAGTTTCACCTGTCAATAAAAGAGTTTCACCTGTTAATAAAGGAGAGTTTCACCTGTCAATAAAAGAGAGTTTCACCTGTTAATAAAAGAGTTTCACCTGCTGATAAAAGAGCGTTTCACCTGTTAATAAAGGAGAGTTTCACCTGTTAATAAAGGAGAGTTTCACCTGTTAATAAAAGAGAGTTTCACCTGTCAATAAAAGAGAGTTTCACCTGTTAATAAAGGAGAGTTTCACCTGTCAATAAAAGAGAGTTTCACCTGTTAATGAAAGAGAATTTCACCTGCTGATAAAAGAGAGTTTCACCTGTTGATAAAGGAGAGTTTCACCTGTCAATAAAAGAGAGTTTCACCTGTTAATAAAGGAAAGTTTCACCTGTCAATAAAAGAGAGTTTCACCTGTTAATGAAAGAGAATTTCACCTGCTGATAAAAGAGAGTTTCACCTGTTGATAAAGGAGAGTTTCACCTGTCAATAAAAGAGAGTTTCACCTGTCAATAAAAGAGAGTTTCACCTGTCAATAAAAGAAAGTTTCACCTGTTAATAAAGGAGAGTTTCACCTGCTGATAAAAGAGAGTTTCACCTGTTAATAAAAGAGAGTTTCACCTGTCAATAAAAGAGAGTTTCACCTGTTGATAAAAGAGAGTTTCACCTGTTGATAAAAGAGAGTTTCACCAGTTGATGAGGGAGAGTTCCACCTGTTAATAAAGGAGAGTTTCACCTGTCAACAAGAGAGTTTCACCTGTTGATAAAGGAGAGTTTCATCTGCTGATAAAAGAGAGTTTCACCTGTTGATAAAGGAGAGTTTCACCTGTCAATAAAAGAGTTTCACCTGTTAATAAAGGAGAGTTTCACCTGTCAATGAAAGAGAGTTTCACCTGTCAATAAAAGAGAGTTTCACCTGTTAATAAAGGAGAGTTTCACCTGTTAATAAAGGAGAGTTTCACCTGCTGATAAAAGAGAGTTTCACCTGTCAATAAAATAGTTTCACCTGTCAATAAAAGAGAGTTTCACCTGTCAATAAAATAGTTTCACCTGTCAATAAAAGAGAGTTTCACTTGTTCATAAAAGAGAATTTCACCTGTTGATAAGGGAGAGTTTCACCTGTTAATAAAGGAGAGTTTCACCTGTTAATAAGAGAGTTTCACCTGTTGATAAAGGAGAGTTTCACCTGTTGATAAAAGAGAGTTCCACCTGTTAATAAAAGAGAGTTTCACCTGCTGATAAAAGAGAGTTTCACCTGTTAATAAAGGAGAGTTTCACCTGTCAATAAAAGAGTTTCACCTGTTAATAAAGGAGAGTTTCACCTGTTAATAAAAGAGAGTTTCACCTGCTGATAAAAGAGAGTTTCACCTGTTAATAAAGGAGAGTTTCACCTGTTAATAAAGGAGAGTTCCACCTGCTGATAAAAGAGAGTTTCACCTGTCAATAAAAGAGAGTTTCACCTGTCAATAAAAGAGTTTCACCTGTTAATAAAGGAGAGTTTCACCTGTTAATAAAGGAGAGTTTCACCTGTCAATAAAAGAGAGTTTCACCTGTCAATAAAAGAGAGTTTCACCTGTTAATAAAGGAGAGTTCACACCTGCTGATAAAAGAGAGTTTCACCTGTCAATAAAAGAGTTTCACCTGTCAATAAAAGAGTTTCATCTGTCAATAAAAGAGAGTTTCACCTGTCAATAAAAGAGAGTTTCACCTGTTCATAAAAGAGAGTTTCACCTGTTAATAAAGGAGAGTTTCACCTGTTGATAAAAGAGTTTCACCTGTTGATGAGGGAGAGTTTCACCTGTTAATAAAGGAGAGTTTCACCTGTCAATAAGAGAGTTTCACCTGTTGATAAAGGAGAGTTTCACCTGTTGATAAAAGAGTTTCACCTGTTGATGAGGGAGAGTTTCACCTGTTAATAAAGGAGAGTTTCACCTGTCAATAAGAGAGTTTCACCTGTTGATAAAGGAGAGTTTCACCTGTTGATAAAAGAGAGTTTCACCTGTTGATGAGGGAGAGTTCCACCTGTTAATAAAGGAGAGTTTCACCTGTCAATAAGAGAGTTTCACCTGTTGATAAAGGAGAGTTTCACCTGTTGATAATGGAGAGTTTCACCTGTTGATAAAGGAGAGTTTCACCTGTTGATAAAGGAGAGTTTCACCTGTTGATAAAGGAGAGTTTCACCTGTCAATAAGAGAGTTTCACCTGTTGATAAAGGAGAGTTTCACCTGTTGATAAAAGAGAGAAAATGAGCTGCAGAATTATCCTAATCCAGTTTGATACGCTGCTCTCTATACTGGAACCACACATTAAAAGGAACACAAATTTCCACGAAGAAACTGATCCTGAACAGCGGCTTGCTATTTGGGGGTGACCGTACAGACGCAAAAGTGTTTTTACATATGTACAAAACTCAAGGTTCAAGGTAAACTTTATTTTTCAAGAGGGGCAATTTGCTTTACAGCCAGCAGTGAATGAGCCATAAATGCACTATTAACACTAAAATACACACACCCGGGGAGGGGGGGGGGGGGGGGGGGGGGGGTGGTTACATGATACTGTTGAAGATATGGTACCACCAGGGACAAATGATTTTTTTTATCTGTTAGTCCTGCACCTAGGCAAAGGGTATCTGAGACCAGATGGCAGCAGCTTGTATTCTGTGTAAAGGGAAGGGGGTGAGTGTAGTCCCCAAGGATACCTTGTGCTTTTTTTGTAGCTCTTACTCTCCATAAAAGGGCAATTTCATCAAAGCTAGAGACAGCTATTTGACTACACATTCTCACAATTTGTGTCACCCACTTCCTCTTTTTCAAATTAACAGATCCAAACCAGCAGATAAAAGAGAAGGTTAAAACAGACTCAGTAAAACAAGAATATAACATTTTCATAAACGATTGACGTTAAAATTCCACAGTATTGATCAAAATACATACGCTGATGTGTCTTTGCACATACAGCATCAGTGTTGGCTTCACATGTGAGATTGTCTTTAATTATAGTATTTGAGCTGAATCACCACCTCAGCAGCCTGCCCATTCATTGAGATGGGGGTAACAGTTAAAGGCTTCCTCCTAAAATCAATGATCATCATGGTTTTAGATACATTGGTTTCTAAATAGGAGCGTTTGCACCACTGAGCAAAACTCATGAAAACCTGAAATGTTCAGGGTAAGCTGCACGTGGCTGAATCTTTCACTTTCAATGTTTATGTGAACAGGGTCGATAATGGCTGATACCAACGTTGAACTGACGCCTGGGTGTACCACTACTTTTGGTAGCTGTTAGAAGGCGCCTATCCAAATGATATCCTTTTATATTTTAATCAGTTGGCTGGATTGGTGGCCTTCTCTTTGTCTTATTATAAACAAAGGCCCTACGTGTCTGATACCCAGATAATTTAAGCACACCCTCAGGTCCCCCTTTTGAAAAACTAGAACCACCACCCAGGTCTCCCACTCCACGGGCGCTGTCCAAGACCTCCACAAGACTCTGAAGAGGTGTTTCATCCAAGACAGCACAACAATTTGTAGAGCCTGAGGCGAATCTCATCCACACCTCCTGGACCAGTGTTGTGGTTTTTCTCCAATAGTTCTGGACATTTTCCGACCACAGAGTGAGGTCTTTGACCTGCTCTTTGTAAAGTGTCTTCAGATAATATTTGTTATGAATCGGTGATAAAGTCGTAAAAAGTGATTCATTGTTTTTGTCATCCTTTACATTGTGGCCTTTATTCACTTGCTCTTTATTTACCCCTGAGCAGGATGTAACTTTGTTTTGATAACTGGGCCTTGTGTGAGTGCGCCCTGAATTACATGTTAGTTTTTAAATCCTCAGACAGAACTTCTCGAGGCACACAGAGAGTTGGTAAAGATTTTACTGATCCAATGAAAACCTGATAGATGTAAGATGACATGATTGGATATTATATTTACAACACCACATTAAAAAAGAAATCATTGAAGTTTCAGGAGGTTTGTCATCTGGAAACAATAAATATGTTGAACATATTCAATCTGCCCTCCAGTCCCATTTCTCTGTTTTAAAAGTCACTTTTATTGCACTTCACTTGAGCTGATGAATCTCTTCTTCTGCAGTGATTTTTATCATTTTATTCAAGATATTACACAGTCTTTACCTTTAGCTCTGACACTTACATCCCGCCTTGATTTTAAAACTCAGAAGATGTTTACATGTGTTTCGTATTCCTGACAGCTGCATGCCGTACATGACAGGGTTCAGAAGCGGCTGAATGAGGAGGAAATACAGTGACAGAATGATGCGTACAATGCTCGGCACGCTGGCCATATTAAATCTACTCTGAAGTATTTCAAACATACAACCAAAAGAAAAGTTGATGAGCGAGGCCAGGTGAGGCGTGCAGGTGCTGACAGCTTTTCGTCGGGTCTGTTGGGAACCAGAGAAACACACCTGCAAGATTTTAGTGTAAGAGAAAAGAATTGGCAGCAGGGGGACTAAGATGGTCAGAACTGTGCCAAAGATTCCATAAATGTTATTCACCTGAATGTCAGAACAAGCTAACTTCACAACAAGATAGTTGTGACAATACAAACTGTTAATTATGTTTCCACAAAGTGGCAAAGTGATGCTTAAAAATAAAGTAATCAAGAATTTTACATAGGAGTAAATCCATATCACAGCTATTAAAGTAACTGCCCTGTTAAACGTCATGAGTGTGTTATACTGCAGAGGGCAACAGATAGCCAGATACCTGTCATAAGACATGACGGCTAGATTACAGAACTCCACCTGAGCATACGTGTACAAGCAGAAGATCTGCAGGAAACAGAGAGGAGCAGACACAGTGTGAACGTCTGAGAGAATCTGAACCAGGAGGAGAGGAAACAAACCTGTGCTGCCGTACAGCTCGTTCACAAACAGGCTGCACAGGAAGATGTACATGGGTTCATGAAGACTTCTGTTCATGCAGATCAGCACGATGAGAAATACGTTGACAAACACGATTAGCATGTACAACATTGCAGTTAACAGGAAATACAAGTATTTCAAAGAGCCTACAGACATGTACGTGCTAAAAATGAAGTAATGTAAAGTTGAATTCACCATCATTCTTACTGTGATGCAACAAACTGTCTGCAAAATATATAAAAAAGCTTGCTTCCTATCTTTTCACCTCGAATGAATTTGCTTTCCTTTTGCCTTCAAGCATTATTATTTTGAGTCTGATGAGCTCGAAGAACGTCTCACAAACAGCCCGGAGCTTCCTTTGACTCTGTGCCTCCACAGAACAGACACACACACGGCACTGACATCTTTAAATGACACACACACACATCATGTTACACACTCTACAACATTAGTTACCTGCTGTGTTTGAATTTCCCTCGGGATCAATAAAGTATCTATCTATCTATCTATCTATCTATCTATCTGTTGCAGACTGCTGCAGCAACAGATGTGAGGCGGCAGCAAACGTGAGGCTTTATACATCTCCATGACAAGGCCACACCACCTCAGTCACCTCCGGTCCCCAGGGGACACAGATGACTGACGGATCTCGAGCTCAGGTTATAGTAATAGAACTGTTACCATGACTGTAAAAAAAAACATGAAAATTAAATAGTAACAGAAAAAATAATGAAAAATAAAAATCTGCAGCTTTTAAATCATACTTTGCAGGTACAATTTCCACATAGTCCATCAGCGCAATGTTTTGCTCCTTCAGACCGTGCCGGCCCTGCCCCACTGGATCTGATTCTGGAACGTTAGCGAGAACTACAAGATCACAGGAGAACTACAAGATCACATGAGAACTACAAGATCACGAGATAACTACACGATCAAGAGAGAACTACAAGATCAAATGAGAACTACAAGACCAAATGAGAACTACAAGATCACAGGAGAACTACAAGATCAAATGAGAACTACAAGATCACATGAGAACTACAAGCTCACAAGATAACTACACGATCAAGAGAGAACTACAAGATCAAATGAGAACTACAAGATCATAGGAGAACTACAAGATCACAGGAGAACTACAAGATCACAGGAGAACTACAAGATCACATGAGAACTACAAGATCACATGAGAACTACAAGCTCACAAGATAACTACACGATCAAGAGAGAACTACAAGATCAAATGAGAACTACAAGATCATAGGAGAACTACAAGATCACAGGAGAACTACAAGATCACAGGAGAACTACAAGATCACATGAGAACTACAAGATCACAAGAGCACTACAAGATCACGAGAGAACTACAAGATCACGAGAGAACTACAAGATCACAGGAGAACTACAAGATCATAGGAGAACTACAAGATCACAAGAGAACTACAAGATCACAGGAGAACTACAAGATCACAAGAGAACTAAAAGATCACAGGAGAACTACAAGACCAAATGAGAACTACAAGACCAAATGAGAACTACAAGATCACAGGAGAACTACAAGATCAAATGAGAACTACAAGACCAAATGAGAACTACAAGATCAAAGGAGAACTACAAGATCAAATGAGAACTACAAGACCAAATGAGAACTACAAGATCACAGGAGAACTACAAGATCAAATGAGAACTACAAGACCAAATGAGAACTACAAGATCAAAGGAGAACTACAAGATCAAATGAGAACTACAAGACCAAATGAGAACTACAAGATCACAGGAGAACTACAAGATCAAATGAGAACTACAAGACCAAATGAGAACTACAAGATCACAAGAGGACTACAAGATCACAGGAGAACTACAAGATCACAGGAGAACTACAAGATCAAATGAGAACTACAAGATCACAGGAGAACTACAAGACCAAATGAGAACTACAAGATCACAAGAGCACTACAAGATCACAGGAGAACTACAAGATCACAGGAGAACTACAAGATCAAGAGAGAACTTCAAGATTACGAGAGAACTACAAGATCACAGGAGAACTACAAGATCACAGGAGAACTACAAGATCACAGGAGAACTACAAGATCACGAGAGAACTACAAGATCACAGGAGAACTACAAGATCACAAGAGAACTACAAGATCACAAGAGAACTACAAGATCACAGGAGAACTACAAGATCACAGGAGAACTACAAGATCACGAGAGAACTACAAGATCACAGGAGAACTACAAGATCACGAGAGAACTACAAGATCACGAGAGAACTACAAGATCACAGGAGAACTACAAGATCACGAGAGAACTACAAGATCACAGGAGAACTACAAGATCACAAGAGCACTACAAGATCACAGGAGAACTACAAGATCACATGAGAACTACAAGATCACAAGAGAACTACAAGATCGAAGGAGAACTACAAGATCACGAGAGAACTACAAGATCACAAGAGAACTACAAGATCACAGGAGAACTACAAGATCAAATGAGAACTACAAGATAACGAGAGAACTACAAGATCACAGAAGAACTACAAGATCAAGAGAGAACTACAAGATCACAGGAGAACTACAAGATCACAAGAGAACTACAAGATCACAGGAGAACTACAAGATCACAAGAGAAAAACAAGATCACAGGAGAACTACAAGATCACAGGAGAACTACAAGATCACAGGAGAACTACAAGATCACAAGAGAACTACAAGATCACAGGAGAACTACAAGATCATAGGAGAACTACAAGATCAAGAGAGAACTACAAGATAACGGGAAAACTACAAGATCACAGGAGAACTACAAGATCACAAGAGCACTACAAGATCACAGGAGAACTACAAGATCACAAGAGCACTACAAGATCACAGGAGAACTACAAGACCAAATGAGAACTACAAGATCACAGGAGAACTACAAGATCACAGGAGAACTACAAGATCACAGGAGAACTACAAGATCACAAGAGAACTACAAGATCATGAGAGAACTACAAGATCACGGGAAAACTACAAGATCACAGGAGAACTACAAGATCACAGTAGAACTACAAGATCACAGGAGAACTACAAGATCACAGGAGAACTACAAGATCACAAGAGAACTACAAGATCACAAGAGAACTACAAGATCATGAGAGAACTACAAGATCACGGGAAAACTACAAGATCACAGGAGAACTACAAGATCACAGGAGAACTACAAGATCACAAGAGCACTACAAGATCACAGGAGAACTACAAGACCAAATGAGAACTACAAGATCACAGGAGAACTACAAGATCACAGAAGAACTACAAGATCACAGGAGAACTACAAGATCACAAGAGAACTACAAGATCATGAGAGAACTACAAGATCACGGGAAAACTACAAGATCACAAGAGAACTACAAGATCACAGGAGATCTACAAGATCACAGGAGAACTACAAGATCACAAGAGCACTACAAGATCACAGGAGAACTACAAGATCACATGAGAACTACAAGATCACAGGAGAACTACAAGATCGAAGGAGAACTACAAGATCACAAGAGAACTACAAGATCACAAGAGAACTACAAGATCACAGGAGAACTACAAGATCAAATGAGAACTACAAGATCACAAGAGAACTACAAGATCACGGGAGAACTACAAGATCACAAGAGCATTGCAAGATCACATGAGAACTACAAGATCTAAGGAGAACTACAAGATCACGAGAGAACTACAAGATCACAAGAGAACTACAAGATCACAGGAGAACTACAAGATCACGAGAGAACTACAAGATCACAGGAGAACTACAAGATCACAAGAGCACTACAAGATCACAGGAGAACTAGAAGATCACATGAGAACTACAAGATCACGAAAGAACTACAAGATCACAGGAGAACTACAAGATCACAAGAGAACTACAAGATCACAGGAGAACTACAAGATCACAAGATCACTACAAGATCACAGGAGAACTACAAGATCACAGGAGAACTACAAGATCACAAGAGAACTACAAGATCACAGGAGAACTACAAGATCACAGGAGAACTACAAGATCACAAAAGAACTACAAGATCATGAGAGAACTACAAGATCACAAGAGAACTACAAGATCGAAGGAGAACTACAAGATCACGAGAGAACTACAAGATCACAGGAGAACTACAAGATCACAGGAGAACTACAAGATCACAAGAGAACTAAAAGATCACAGGAGAACTACAAGATCACAGGAGAACTACAAGATCACATGAGAACTAGAAGATCACATGAGAACTACAAGATCACGAAAGAACTAGAAGATCACAGGAGAACTACAAGATCACAAGAGCACTACAAGATCACAGGAGAACTAGAAGATCACATGAGAACTACAAGATCACGAAAGAACTACAAGATCACAGGAGAACTACAAGATCACAAGAGAACTACAAGATCACAGGAGAACTACAAGATCACAAGATCACTACAAGATCACAGGAGAACTACAAGATCACAGGAGAACTACAAGATCACAAGAGAACTACAAGATCACAGGAGAACTACAAGATCACAGGAGAACTACAAGATCACAAGAGAACTACAAGATCACAGGAGAACTACAAGATCACAGGAGAACTACAAGATCACAAGAGAACTACAAGATCACATGAGAACTACAACATCACATGAGAACTACAAGATCACGAGAAAACTACAAGATCACGAGAGAACTACAAGATCACAGTAGAACTACAAGATCACAGGAGAACTACAAGATCACAAGAGCACTACAAGATCACAGGAGAACTACAAGATCACAAGAGCACTACAAGATCACAGGGGAACTACAAGATCAAATGAGAACTACAAGACCAAATGAGAACTACAAGATCACAGGAGAACTACAAGATCACAAGAGAACTACAAGATCATGAGAGAACTACAAGATCACGGGAAAACTACAAGATCACAGGAGAACTACAAGATCACGAGAGAACTACAAGATCACAAGAGAACTACAAGATCACAGGAGAACTACAAGATCACAAGAGCACTACAAGATCACAAGAGAACTACAAGATCACGAAAGAACTACAAGATCACAGGAAAACTACAAGATCACAGGAGAACTACAAGATCACAAGAGCACTACAAGATCACAGGAGAACTACAAGATCACAAGAGCACTACAAGATCACAGGAGAACTACAAGACCAAATGAGAACTACAAGATCACAGGAGAACTACAAGATCACAGGAGAACTACAAGATCACAGGAGAACTACAAGATCACAAGAGAACTACAAGATCATGAGAGAACTACAAGATCACGGGAAAACTACAAGATCACAGGAGAACTACAAGATCACAGTAGAACTACAAGATCACAGGAGAACTACAAGATCACAGGAGAACTACAAGATCACAGGAGAACTACAAGATCACAAGAGAACTACAAGATCACAAGAGAACTACAAGATCATGAGAGAACTACAAGATCACGGGAAAACTACAAGATCACAGGAGAACTACAAGATCACGAAAGAACTACAAGATCACAGGAGAACTACAAGATCACAGGAGAACTACAACATCACGAGAGCACTACAAGATGACAGGAGAACTAGAAGATCACATGAGAACTACAAGATCACGAAAGAACTACAAGATCACAGGAGAACTACAAGATCACAAGAGAACTACAAGATCACAGGAGAACTACAAGATCACAAGATCACTACAAGATCACAGGAGAACTACAAGATCACAGGAGAACTACAAGATCACAAGAGAACTACAAGATCACAGGAGAACTACAAGATCACAGGAGAACTACAAGATCACAAGAGAACTACAAGATCACAGGAGAACTACAAGATCACAGGAGAACTACAAGATCACAAGAGAACTACAAGATCACATGAGAACTACAAGATCACATGAGAACTACAAGATCACGAGAAAACTACAAGATCACGAGAGAACTACAAGATCACAGTAGAACTACAAGATCACAGGAGAACTACAAGATCACAGGAGAACTACAAGATCACAAGAGAACTACAAGATCACATGAGAACTACAAGATCACATGAGAACTACAAGATCACGAGAAAACTACAAGATCACGAGAGAACTACAAGATCACAGTAGAACTACAAGATCACAGGAGAACTACAAGATCACAAGAGCACTACAAGATCACAGGAGAACTACAAGATCACAAGAGCACTACAAGATCACAGGGGAACTACAAGATCAAATGAGAACTACAAGACCAAATGAGAACTACAAGATCACAGGAGAACTACAAGATCACAAGAGAACTACAAGATCATGAGAGAACTACAAGATCACGGGAAAACTACAAGATCACAGGAGAACTACAAGATCACGAGAGAACTACAAGATCACAAGAGAACTACAAGATCACAGGAGAACTACAAGATCACAAGAGCACTACAAGATCACAAGAGAACTACAAGATCACGAAAGAACTACAAGATCACAGGAAAACTACAAGATCACAGGAGAACTACAAGATCACAAGAGCACTACAAGATCACAGGAGAACTACAAGATCACAAGAGCACTACAAGATCACAGGAGAACTACAAGACCAAATGAGAACTACAAGATCACAGGAGAACTACAAGATCACAGGAGAACTACAAGATCACAGGAGAACTACAAGATCACAAGAGAACTACAAGATCATGAGAGAACTACAAGATCACGGGAAAACTACAAGATCACAGGAGAACTACAAGATCACAGTAGAACTACAAGATCACAGGAGAACTACAAGATCACAGGAGAACTACAAGATCACAGGAGAACTACAAGATCACAAGAGAACTACAAGATCACAAGAGAACTACAAGATCATGAGAGAACTACAAGATCACGGGAAAACTACAAGATCACAGGAGAACTACAAGATCACGAAAGAACTACAAGATCACAGGAGAACTACAAGATCACAGGAGAACTACAACATCACGAGAGCACTACAAGATGACAGGAGAACTAGAAGATCACATGAGAACTACAAGATCACGAAAGAACTACAAGATCACAGGAGAACTACAAGATCACAAGAGAACTACAAGATCACAGGAGAACTACAAGATCACAAGATCACTACAAGATCACAGGAGAACTACAAGATCACAGGAGAACTACAAGATCACAAGAGAACTACAAGATCACAGGAGAACTACAAGATCACAGGAGAACTACAAGATCACAAGAGAACTACAAGATCACAGGAGAACTACAAGATCACAGGAGAACTACAAGATCACAAGAGAACTACAAGATCACATGAGAACTACAAGATCACATGAGAACTACAAGATCACGAGAAAACTACAAGATCACGAGAGAACTACAAGATCACAGTAGAACTACAAGATCACAGGAGAACTACAAGATCACAAGAGCACTACAAGATCACAGGAGAACTACAAGATCACAAGAGCACTACAAGATCCCAGGAGAACTACAAGATCAAATGAGAACTACAAGACCAAATGAGAACTACAAGATCACAGGAGAACTACAAGATCACAAGAGAACTACAAGATCATGAGAGAACTACAAGATCACGGGAAAACTACAAGATCACAGGAGAACTACAAGATCACGAGAGAACTACAAGATCACAAGAGAACTACAAGATCACAGGAGAACTACAAGATCACAAGAGCACTACAAGATCACAAGAGAACTACAAGATCACGAAAGAACTACAAGATCACAGGAAAACTACAAGATCACAGGAGAACTACAAGATCACAAGAGCACTACAAGATCACAGGAGAACTACAAGATCACAAGAGCACTACAAGATCACAGGAGAACTACAAGACCAAATGAGAACTACAAGATCACAGGAGAACTACAAGATCACAGGAGAACTACAAGATCACAGGAGAACTACAAGATCACAAGAGAACTACAAGATCATGAGAGAACTACAAGATCACGGGAAAACTACAAGATCACAGGAGAACTACAAGATCACAGTAGAACTACAAGATCACAGGAGAACTACAAGATCACAGGAGAACTACACGATCACAGGAGAACTACAAGATCACAAGAGAACTACAAGATCACAAGAGAACTACAAGATCATGAGAGAACTACAAGATCACGGGAAAACTACAAGATCACAGGAGAACTACAAGATCACAGGAGAACTACAAGATCACAAGAGCACTACAAGATCACAGGAGAACTACAAGACCAAATGAGAACTACAAGATCACAGGAGAACTACAAGATCACAGAAGAACTACAAGATCACAGGAGAACTACAAGATCACAGAAGAACTACAAGATCATGAGAGAACTACAAGATCACGGGAAAACTACAAGATCACAAGAGAACTACAAGATCACAGGAGATCTACAAGATCACAGGAGAACTACAAGATCACAAGAGCACTACAAGTTCACAGGAGAACTACAAGATCACAGGAGAACTACAAGATCACAGGAGAACTACAGGATCAAGAGAGAACTACAAGATTAAATGAGAACTACAAGATCACAGGAGAACTACAAGATCACAAGAGAACTACAAGATCATGAGAGAACTACAAGATCACAGGAGAACTACAAGATCACATGAGCACTACAAGATCACATGAGAACTACAAGATCACAAGAGCACTACAAGATCACGAGAGAACTACAAGATCACGAAAGAACTACAAGATCACGGGAAAACTACAAGATCACAGGAGAACTACAAGATCACGAGAGAACTACAAGATCACGAGAGAACTACAAGATCACAGGAGAACTACAAGATCACAGGAGAACTACAAGATCACAGGAGAACTACAAGATCACAAGAGAACTACAAGATCACAGGAGAACTACAAGATCACGAGAGAACTACAAGATCACAGGAGAACTACAAGATCACAGGAGAACTACAAGATCACAAGAGCACTACAAGATCACGAGAGAACTACAAGATCACGAAAGAACTACAAGATCACGGGAAAACTACAAGATCACAGGAGAACTACAAGATCACGAAAGAACTACAAGATCACAGGAGAACTACAAGATCACAGGAGAACTACAAGATCACGAGAGAACTACAAGATCACAAGAGAACTACAAGATCACAGGAGAACTACAAGAGCACGAGAGAACTACAAGATCACAGGAGAAACTACAAGATCACAGGAGAACTACAAGATCACAGGCGAACTACAAGATCACAGAGAACTACAAGAACACGAGAGAACTACAAGATCACAGGAGAACTACAAGATCACAGGAGAACTACAAGATCACAGGAGAACTACAAGATCACAAGAGAACTACAAGATCACAGGAGAACTACAGAAGAAGTGGAGAAGAGTCTTCTCTTCTTCTTCCCTTGAGCTTGTGGAGAACTACAGGGTCTTCTGTTGGTACGCTGTAGGTAGACTGAGCGGTGACGGCGCTGAGACGCAGCGTGGCGGAGTACAGACTCATGCATCTGGTGGAATTTAAGGGTACGAGTGTGTGATTCTGCAGAAGCACCACTAACACCTGCATGCATGGTTTGCCCTCCAGTTTTCCTCGGGGAACCTCTTTGCCGACCTGGCCTGGAGGTCTTGTGTGAGTTTGGGAGAGTTTCCCTGGGAGTTGAGTTTCTCGTCTCAGGAGCGGTGTTTTGGTTTCCCTTCAGCCCAAGTCTTTCTTAGTAAAGGAAGCTACTTTCTAGTAGTTAGTAGCTAGTTTATTCTTTTGTTTTGAACCCTGTCCCATCCAACTGTGTGTCATTATAGTGGATATCTTTCTGGGGTAACTTTTTAGATACCCCCCGCTCCTCCTTACCCCCCGTGACAGATTTTCACCAAAACGTCACTTTAAGAGAATCTTTATGTTAAATTCATATTATTCATGTTTAGCTACAAGCAGAAAATATGTTTTTTAAAGTGAGATTAAACAAACAGCATTGTGCTTCTGTGTGTCCGATGTGCGGGGGCCTGAGGGGAGGTCATTATGGTCTCTCTGAGGACCAGTGGAACCAGAGCGGAGGTCTGCTGGCTGATTGGTCTCACTGGTTAACAGCTCTGAAGGCTGATTGGTCTCGCTGGTTAACAGCTCTGAAGGTAATTTGCTTCAGAGGGAAATAGTGGAAACAGTGTCTGACGTAAGGACGCCTCAGGGACCCACATGTTGACGGCCCGGAGTGACCTTTGACCTGAGGGACTTCAGTAATGAGCTCTGGTGATGTAACTTTCCCATAGACCTGAGGACGCAGCGCGGCTTTACTGTGGGGACATTAAACGAGTGTTTGAAGAGTTTTTAATTCATGACATTAGTTTGGATTGTTTGTTAAAAGTTTTCACTCTGCATCAGTTCTGTGTTCTGTTCAGTCTCTTTCAGCGCCTGGTTTCAGTTTCACAGATGACTTTATGTTCATTCTCCGGAGCAGCTCTTGCTCAGGTCGTATTATGTCATCTGCTTTCTGCCTCAGACGCGGGAATAATGTAACATAATGATACCTGCACCAGCCCTACCTATAAGCTTCATGAAAAATGAAAGTTTTTAGTGTATTCTAATAAGTACAGAGTGTGTCTGCCTCCCGGACCCTGACTGGGGGATGACTCCAGAGGAGTGGAGGAGGCAGCTTAGTGTGTGCAGATCTGCATACATGCAGCGTGTTATTCAGTTCATTATTCTTTTTAAAGGAGGTTTGAGAACGGCTCCAGATTTAAAGGAAGAGATGTTTCTGACAATCATTTGATGGTTTAGGCTTGAAGCCTTACTGGGCTGATTCAGACTGGATGACATCAGAGGAGCTCTGTGCTCGCTCAAATCCGGTGCGATCTTGACTTTACGCTCGATTCACACAGAACACAGACGTTATACTGATTCTGTGAGAATAGACCTTAAGATGCTTATGAGATAAAACAAGTTTAATCAAGGATAATATTTTACTTTAAGAAGTGAGACTGAGTCAGTGTGTCAGCTCTGAGTACCCACACCGGTCTGTCTTCTCTTTGTGTCCCCATGTGTGAACCATGTAGATAAATGAAAAGAAGAGTCAATAAAGTTGAACATCAGGAAACTCTCTGGTCTTTACTTTATTGTTAACAGTCTTAGTTACATGCTGTCTGTGAGTCCACAGCTTCCTCAGCTCACATATTTACTAATTTAACATACAAGTCGTCTCCATCCTGAGACTTTTAAACAAACTGAATCTCAGGCTTTTATTCTGAAGGAAACTCTGTTCTCCAGTTTTGTTGCGCTGTTTGTGTCGTGTTGTCGGGGTCCTTCAGGCTGTGGCACAGTTAAGCCTTCAGGAGTCAGGAGACCAGCTCCTGTCCCTGCAGGACGTGTCCTCACCCCCTCTAAAGACACTCAGAGACATTAAACATTTGTCCAAACCTGGTCTCGTCTCTTCCTGCTGTCGGTTTTTATCAGCCAGCCCAGAGTCGATTCACAGTCCACATGTAGACAAACTCCACAGCTACAGGCTAACTTTTTTTTAACGGTTTGTCCTGGTCTAAATGCTGGACCTCCTCCTGGTCTACCTCTCAGCGTTGATCTTGTAGCGCAACACAAAGTACGCCATGAGCCTCAGAGAGAAGAAGAAGATGGCGAGGATGATGAAGTCCAGGTAGAGTTTGGCGTCCAGCATGTCCAGCTCCTTCAGGATGGCCTCAGACTTCTGGAAGTGACAGGTGTTGTCTTCGTCACAGTGCAGATCCTCCCGGTCCAGGCCGTAGATGGACAGGATGACGCCCTCGAAGCCGTACCTGAAACACGGCACAGGAGGTCGGATCAGGAGGATATGACAGAGTGTGACATTATTAAAGAAAGGATCCCTACAGAGAGAATTTAGAGGAAGATGAATGACCACAAGCAGCTGTTACATCTCTCTCCACAAACACACCACATTCAGAGAACAGGAAGTTAATTTCCCAGGACTCAGGAGTTTGAGCGTGCTGCTGAGTCAAGCCGCTAGTTTGTCTCTTTCAGATGTCTTTGTGTCTTAAAGGCTTTATATGCGATTTTTTGATCCAGCAGATGTCGCCCTTAAGCACCAGCATGAAACCAAAACAACTTGCGCTGCATTGTTGTGTTAGCATGCTAATGCTAGCGATCTTTATTATGCTCGTATCTTCACACTGCATGTAAATTTACCTGAAATGAGCGTGATCTAGAAACACAGTTAAGCAGTGAGTACAGTATGTTAAATAATCAATTTTTATACGCGAGGGGAGGAGTCAGCCGGCTGTCCTGGCGATGTAAACAAAGTGAAGATAGGACTCTGAAAACTCTGAAAACATCACAGACAGTGGGACTCGGTGTTACACCCATTGTAGACAGTCA
>NC_083620.1:30280601-30313101 GCF_963584025.1 Labrus mixtus | reverse complement strand
CTCGTCTTGTAATATAAATAGCTAATTTCACTTCACCAATTAAAAAGTTCAAAAGTTGGCACTTCAATTTAGTTTCTTTTCTGTAACGGATTCCACTGATAAAAACAAGACCTGAAAAAACAACACCAAAAGAATTAAAAACACCAGTTAAAAAACTAAAAAAAACAGTTAAAAAACTAAACAAAAAATAAAAAAAAACTAAAAAAACAATTAAAAAACTTAAAAAAAACAGTTAAAAAACTAAAAAAACAGTTAAAAAACTTAAAAAACAGTTAAAAAACTTAAAAAAACAGTTAAAAAACTAAAAAAACAGTTAAAAAACTAAAAAAAACAGTTAAAAAACTTTAAAAAACAGTTAAAAAACTTTAAAAAAAAACAGTTAAAAAACTAAAAAAAACAGTTAAAAAACTAAAAAAAAACAGTTAAAAAATTTAAAAAACAGTTAAAAAACTTTAAAAAAAAACAGTTAAAAAACTAAAAAAACAGTTAAAAAACTAAAAAAACAGTTAAAAAACTAAAAAAAAACAGTTAAAAAACTTTAAAAAACAGTTAAAAAACTTTAAAAAAAAACAGTTAAAAAACTAAAAAAACAGTTAAAAAACTAAAAATAAAACAGTTAAAAAATTTAAAAAACAGTTAAAAAACTTTAAATTAAACAGTTAAAAAACTAAAAAAACAGTTAAAAAACTAAAAAAAACAGTTAAAAAACTAAAAAAACAGTTAAAAAACTAAAAAAACAGTTAAAAAACTAAAAAAAAAACAGTTAAAAAATTTAAAAAACAGTTAAAAAACTTTAAAAAAAACAGTTAAAAAACTAAAAAAACAGTTAAAAAACTAAAAAAAAACAGTTAAAAAACTAAAAAAACTGTTAAAAAACTTAAAAAACTGTTAAAAAACTTAAAAAAACAGTTAAAAAACTAAAAAAAACTGTTAAAAAACTAAAAAAACAGTTAAAAAACTTTAAAAAACAGTTAAAAAACTAAAAAAAACTGTTAAAAAACTAAAAAAACAGTTAAAAAACTTTAAAAAACAGTTAAAAAACTTTTTAAAAAACAGTTAAAAAACTAAAAAAACAGTTAAAAAAGTTAAAAAACAGTTAAAAAACTTAAAAAAAAGTTAAAAAACTAAAAAAACAGTTAAAAAACTAAAAAAACAGTTAAAAAACTTTAAAAAACAGTTAAAAAACTTTTTAAAAAACAGTTAAAAAACTAAAAAAAACAGTTAAAAAACTAAAAAAAAAACAGTTAAAAAACTTTAAAAAACAGTTAAAAAACTTTTAAAAAACAGTTAAAAAACTAAAAAAACAGTTAAAAAACTAAAAAAAACTGTTAAAAAACTAAAAAAACAGTTAAAAAACTTTAAAAAACAGTTAAAAAACTTTTTAAAAAACAGTTAAAAAATTAAAAAAACAGTTAAAAAACTAAAAAAACAGTTAAAAAACTAAAAAAAAAACAGTTAAAAAATTTAAAAAACAGTTAAAAAACTTTAAAAAAAACAGTTAAAAAACTAAAAAAACAGTTAAAAAACTAAAAAAAAACAGTTAAAAAACTAAAAAAACTGTTAAAAAACTTAAAAAACTGTTAAAAAACTTAAAAAAACAGTTAAAAAACTAAAAAAAACTGTTAAAAAACTAAAAAAACAGTTAAAAAACTTTAAAAAACAGTTAAAAAACTTTTTAAAAAACAGTTAAAAAACTAAAAAAACAGTTAAAAAAGTTAAAAAACAGTTAAAAAACTTAAAAAAAAGTTAAAAAACTAAAAAAACAGTTAAAAAACTAAAAAAACAGTTAAAAAACTTTAAAAAACAGTTAAAAAACTTTTAAAAAAACAGTTAAAAAACTAAAAAAAACAGTTAAAAAACTAAAAAAAAAACAGTTAAAAAACTTTAAAAAACAGTTAAAAAACTTTTAAAAAACAGTTAAAAAACTAAAAAAACAGTTAAAAAACTAAAAAAAACAGTTAAAAAACAAAAAAAAAACAGTCAAAAAACTAAAAAAAACAGTTAAAAAACAAAAAAAACAGTTAAAAAACAAAAAAAAACAGTTAAAAAACAAAAAAACAGTTAAAAAACAAAAAAAACAGTTAAAAAACTAAAAAAACAGTTAAAAAACTAAAAAAAACAGTTAAAAAACTAAAAAAAAGTCTGGTGCACTTAGAAAAGACATGAAACACATTCTCAGGCAGACCACAGAAAGGACGTTTAAAAGAACTGGATTAATAACAGATAAAAACGCATTAGCAGCAATAGCACCGTGTAAAATCCTCCACTGAAGGTCACCAGTTTGTTTTTTAAAGGTGGTTTGTACAGAGTCCTCCACTGAGGGGCCTGCCCCCCCGAGTCTGTCGGTCCACACTGAGACAGCTCGATCAGCCAGGTTCTTCTGGTTTATGTTTTTCACACAGTTTTTGTAAAGAGTCTTTTGGTCCACGCTGTGCAGATTTAATGTTTCATTGTCTCTCACAGTCAGGAGGGGACCACTGAGCTCTGTGAACCCCGGGTTGAGGTGGAGGTCAGGGAACATGTCCGTGGGGTCAGGTTGAACCCCTCCCTCACTGTACACTCGGAGCAGGCTCTTCTCCTTAGCAGAGAGCTTCTGTCTCCACAGCTCCAGACTTCTCTGAACCAGTCTGGCAGAACGGACCCCCAACAGAGAACTCACGGCCTGGATGTCAGAGAGTGCTGGTCCCGCAGAGTCCACCAGTTGTTTCAGTGACACGGTCTTTGTGCTACACAACGCCCCCATCAGTCCTGGTACGGAGCTGCAACACACATCCAGTCTGGCACCACAAACTAAAGGCTCCATCAACAACCAGTGCAGAGAGTTATATTTAAGTTGTTTCCAGTCAAATAAAGTGCAGGATTTAAAAACCCCTTGATAAAACCGAGGTAGCACACTTAACTTTAACATTTTTAAATCAGTTAAAAACAGAGCAGCATCCAGTCCCAGGTTATTTACTTGCCTGAATATGCAGCTGGCCACATCCCTCCACACTAAGTCAGGAGGTCCTGTTAGAAACTTCTGAACAAACTGTAACCTGAAGGTGGACAAGGCCCTGACCCCCCTCCTCTCTGGATAAAAACAAAACACCCTGTGGGATCCAATGCAAACCAGTCCAGAAGAAATTAATCATTTTGCTCTGGATCTGAGCCAACAGACCTGATGGGGGGTCCAAACAGGCTAGCCGGTGCCACAGTAAAGAGGCTACCAGGTTGTTTAAAACCAGTACCCTGCCTCTATAAGACATCTGGGAATGTAGCCATCTCCACTTTGCTAACTTGCTCTCTACTTTTTCTGTTATGTTTTCCCAGTTCTTCTTTACAACATTTCCCTCTCCTAAAAAGAGGCCGAGGTATTTGAAGCCATCCCTTCTCCAGACCAGGCTTTGAGGGAGGACAGGGAGGCTTTCACGCCACACACCAACAGCAACAGCTTCGCTCTTACTCCAGTTGACCTTGGCAGAGGACATAACAGAAAACTTATCACTTACACTGATTAATGTGTTTACATCTTGTTGGTCTTTTAATAAAACAACAACATCATCAGCATAAGCAGATAAAACTATATTGCTATTAAAACCAGGTAAAAGCAGACCATGAACAGTTGTACGGATCTTCTGAAGGAGGGGTTCCAGGGAGAGTGCATAGAGCATCCCAGACAGAGCACAGCCCTGCCGAACGCCCCTATGCACCCTAAAAGGAGCACACAAGCTACCATTAATCTTCAGCACACTCAACATACAACACCTGGATCTTGGCAATGAGACCAGCGCTGAACCCAAACCTCCTCATAGTTTTCCAAAGGAAGCAGTGCTCAACGTGGTCAAATGCCTTTTCTTGATCTAAAGAGATCAAACCAGTATTCAAGCCTAATGAACTGCAGACCTCCAAAACATCTGGAATCAGATAGATATTATCTATCATTGACCTGCCGGGCACACAGTACGTCTGGTCCAGATGGATGACCTGCTCCATAGCTTCTCTCAGGCGAGTGGCGAAGGCTTTGGAGAGGATTTTGTAATCGGTGCAGAGGAGAGACGCAGGGCTCCAGTTCTTCATCTCTTGTAAGTTTCCTTTTTTAGGCAAGAGTGTGATGACGGCCCTACGGCAGGACAGCGGGAGTGAACCGGTAGCCAAACTTTCATTACACACATCTAGATAATCATGAGCCAAGATCTCCCAGTAGGCTTTATAAAACTCTACAGTGAGTCCATCAATGCCCGGGGCTTTGCGGCCCTGCATGCTCTGGAGGGCTGTATACAATTCACGTACATCCAGAGGGCGCTCTAACTGGGAGTTGGTCTCCTCAGAGACCTGAGGTAGTCCACTGCAGAACTCCTCCAACAGCTCAACATTCTCTGTGTACACACTCTTAAACAATGAGGAGTAAAACTGAACAGCTCTCTTCCTGATCTGGCCTGGTTCACTCAGTTCCTGCCCCGTGTCTGACAACAGGGAGTGGATCAACTTCCTCTGCCCGTGTTTCCTCTCCAAGCTAAAGAAGAAGCTAGAGGGAGCATCCATCTCTGTGATATTCTGGACTCGGGACCGGACCAGTGCACCTTGTACTTTGGTGTCCAGCAGGTTGACTAAAGTCGTCTTTTTAGTTTTGAGGATTTCAATATATCCTCGATCTCCTGTGGACTCACTCATTTGTTCTAGTTCCACTACATCAGTCTCCAGGTCTCTGATAGATCTGGTGATATCACGTGTAACATTGAGAGTATGCTGTTGACACAGTCATTTAATTTGAATCTTTCCATGGTCCCACCACTGCCTTAGACAGGTAAACTCACTCTTCCTCTGTCTAAAACCAAAAATAATTTAGTGCTAAAACTTTGATCAATAGTTAAAACTGAATTAAAATGCCAGTAGGCGCTTTTAGGTCAAATGTTTCTAATAAAAACATCAAGTGATCTGTAAAACCCACTGGTAAAATCTGACATGTTTTAAATATACTCAAATGATGCTTAAAACAATAAAAACGATCAAGACGAGCTAAGGAGATTCTGTTCTCATTAACGTGGGACCATGTGTACTGTCTGGAGCTTGTGTGCATCCTTCTCCATACATCCACCAGGCTATGGGAAGAGACCAGCTGCTTCAGAGCCTGCTGGGACACTGGATGAGGCTCTGCATGGTTACGCTCTAAAAGCTCCTTTTCTGTACAATTAAAATCCCCTCCTAAAAATACAGAATCAGATGACCCACATTCCTACAATTTTTCAGTGACTTTTAAGAAGAAACGCTTTCTCTCTGCACCGTTGTTTGGAGCATAAATATTCATAAAAACAATATTAAACTGCTCAAAAGCAGCTCGGACTAAAAGACACCTCCCCTGGACGACATGTTGCACCTCTAAAGACTTTGGAGTAAAAGACTGAGAGAACAGGATGCCCACTCCTGCACTCAGTGAGGTGTTAAAATGTCTTCCCCTCTCCACTCTCTGCACCAGTCCACTTCATTGATACTGTCACTGTGTGTTTATAATAAAACATCAATGTGTTTAAGTTTGGCTGTTTCATATAAAATTGCTCTTTTTCTCGCCTCTCTTGCTCCGTTCAGATTTAAAGTGCCGATTTTAAAAGTGTTCATGAAGGATGAGAGGTTAAGAACAACATTAAAAACTGCTAACAAACTCAATAAAGTGCATAAACGTGCCATTTTAAAAATCATTAACAGATTTGTTTACGAATTTTGAACATTACTTTCTTTAATCTAAAAACCTCTTGGTCTGTAAAACCAGATTGGACTTTGTTGCTAATGTGATGTTTTACTGAAGAATAAAATATACTTTTGTCAGGAAAATATTTTTACAGGTTTACTTCATACACTTAGTCTGTAGAAGGTTTAAACATTGTGACTGGATAGAGGTCTTCATGGTTTACTCTCTTCATACACTTAGTCTGTAGAAGGTTTAAACATTGTGACTGGATAGAGGTCTTCATGGTTTACTCTCTTCATACACTTAGTCTGTAGAAGGTTTAAACATTGTGACTGGATAGAGGTCTTCATGGTTTACTCTCTTCATACACTTAGTCTGTAGAAGGTTTAAACATTGTGACTGGATAGAGGTCTTCATGGTTTACTCTCTTCATACACTTAGTCTGTAGAAGGTTTAAACATTGTGACTGGATAGAGGTCTTCATGGTTTACTCTCTTCATACACTTAGTCTGTAGAAGGTTTAAACATTGTGACTGGATAGAGGTCTTCATTGTTTACTCTCTTCATACACTTAGTCTGTAGAAGGTTTAAACATTGTGACTGGATAGAGGTCTTCATGGTTTACTCTCTTCATACACTTAGTCTGTAGAAGGTTTAAACATTGTGACTGGATAGAAGTCTTCATGGTTTACTCTCTTCATACACTTAGTCTGTAGAAGGTTTAAACATTGTGACTGGATAGAGGTCTTCATGGTTTACTCTCTTCATACACTTAGTCTGTAGAAGGTTTAAACATTGTGACTGGATAGAGGTCTTCATGGTTTACTCCCTTCATACACTTAGTCTGTAGAAGGTTTAAACATTGTGACTGGATAGAGGTCTTCATGGTTTACTCTCTTCATACACTTAGTCTGTAGAAGGTTTAAACATTGTGACTGGATAGAGGTCTTCATGGTTTACTCTCTTCATACACTTAGTCTGTAGAAGGTTTAAACATTGTGACTGGATAGAGGTCTTCATGGTTTACTCTCTTCATACACTTAGTCTGTAGAAGGTTTAAACATTGTGACTGGATAGAGGTCTTCATGGTTTACTCCCTTCATACACTTAGTCTGTAGAAGGTTTAAACATTGTGACTGGATAGAGGTCTTCATGGTTTACTCTCTTCATACACTTAGTCTGTAGAAGGTTTAAACATTGTGACTGGATAGAGGTCTTCATGGTTTACTCTCTTCATACACTTAGTCTGTAGAAGGTTTAAACATTGTGACTGGATAGAGGTCTTCATGGTTTACTCTCTTCATACACTTAGTCTGTAGAAGGTTTATACATTGTGACTGGATAGAGGTCTTCATGGTTTACTCTCTTCATACACTTAGTCTGTAGAAGGTTTAAACATTGTGACTGGATAGAGGTCTTCATGGTTTACTCTCTTCATACACTTAGTCTGTAGAAGGTTTAAACATTGTGACTGGATAGAGGTCTTCATGGTTTCCCTTCATACACTTAGTCTGTAGAAGGTTTAAACATTGTGACTGGATAGAGGTCTTCATGGTTTCCCTTCATACACTTAGTCTGTAGAAGGTTTAAACATTGTGACTGGATAGAGGTCTTCATGGTTTACTCTCTTCATACACTTAGTCTGTAGAAGGTTTAAACATTGTGACTGGATAGAGGTCTTCATGGTTTACTCTCTTCATACACTTAGTCTGTAGAAGGTTTTAAACATTGTGACTGGATAGAGGTCTTCATGGTTTGCTGGCTGACTGGGTGTTAAAGAAACCTCACTGTGGTCAGAGAACCAGCTGTCTCACACCATGCTCCTGTCTGTCTGTTTACCTGTCTGACACCATATTCCTGTCTGTCTGCTTGCTAGCTTTTGCTGCTGCTAAAACATTCCTTCTCTTACTGCGTCTCTTTTGTGGAGCTGATTTCAAAGAAACCTCTTGTTCCATCATCTCCACAGCTTCACCTGTCTCACCTGCTATGCTGACTTCACCTACCTGTTCAGCACACACCTCACTCACCTGCCTGTTAAAACCCCCTGCTACCTTACCTGTCTCACTTGCCTGCTCTTTCCTTACCTCACTGTTTTCTCCTCCCTGTTTATCACACACCTCACTTACCTCACACACTTCACCTGTCTCACACACTTCACCTGTCTCACACACTTCACCTGTCTCACACACTTCACCTGTCTCACACATTACATTTTCCTTACATACTTCACCTGTCTGTGTCTCACCTCCCTCACCGTTCCTCCCAGCGACACCGCTACTCTCTCCCTCTCCACACAATACTGCCACCTTTCTCTGGTTGTTTCTCAGAGCTGCCGCTCTGCACGACCGCACCACCTTCTGCATCGACGGGCTGCCCCGCACCACCTTCTGCATCGACGGGCTGCCCCGCACCACCTTCTGCCCCACACCACCTTCTGCATCGACGGGCTGCCCCGCACCACCTTCTGCATCGACGGGCTGCCCCGCACCACCTTCTGCCCCACACCACCTTCTGCATCGACGGGCTGCCCCGCACCACCTTCTGCCCCGCACCACCTTCTGCATCGACCGGTTGCCCTCTGGACCAGACCCCTGCACCTCCGGGTTCTGCGGCGGCGGAGCACCGCTCCCCCGCGCCGGGCGGAGCCGAGTTGGCCCATTTAGGACACGCTTTAATGCCATGTCCCTCTTCACCACAACCGAAACATTTCATATTTGAGGACGTCGCAAACAAAACATAATCAAAATCTTCCACTCGCACATGAAAGCGGATATTAAACTCCTCATTACGGTTGTTCAATATCATGAACAGTTGCCTCCGATGAGAGACAACATGTTTCAACAGAGGCGATTTACAGCCAGACAAAACTTTTCTGATAGGAGACACCACCTTCCCATGTCTGGACGGCTCCCTGCACAGAAAATCATCACTAATAAATGGAGGGACATTAGACATAGTGATTTTTGTTGCAGGCAGAATCAGCGGTGTTACCTGCACAAACATCCCATTCACAGAAATACCAGACTCCACCAGCAGGTGTTTCTGTTCCACTCTCTCTACAAACATAACAACACATCCATTCATACGCGCTGCAGACTTCACGGACTCATGTCCGATCAGCTCTCCGACAGCCAAAGCAACATCCTCCACGCTGCACAGAGAGCTGGCACCCACTTTGATGCCATGCTTCCGTGTCAGCTTGGAAAAAACCCCGCTGTTCACCATGGCGTCTCGAGACGCCGACCGGCCAGACAACACCTGGCCGTTAAAACCCACAAAAAACCCCAAAACTAAATAAACCCCGACAAACACTCAACTAAACAACTAACACCGACATCAAACTATACAAAGAAAGAAAAAAAGACAGAAAAACTGCAGAAAAACACACTCAAACGAGTTCAAACTCTCCTGCTCTTCCACTCACACTCCTCTCACACGAAGAAGAAGAAGAAGAAGAAGAAGAAGAAGAAGAGGAGGAGGTACCATCATGGCCTCCTGCACGGTGAGGTGAGGCAGCAGCATGTCGTCCTGCATGATGTAACAGGAAACCTTCCTGAAGGAGCGCAGGTCTCTGGGCTGACTGTTGATCAGGATCTCCCCCTTCATCCCCGTCTCCCTGCTCACACACACACACACACACACACACACACACACACACAGACACACACACACACACACACACACAGAGACACACACACACACACAGACACACACACACACACACACACACACACACACACACACAGACACACACACACACACACACACACAGAGACACACACACACACACACAGACACACACACACACACACACACACACACACACACACAGACACACACACACACACACAGAGACACACACACACACACACAGACACACACACACACACACACACACACACACACACACACAGACACACACACACACACACACACACACACACAGACACACACAGACACACACAGACACACACACACACACACACACACAGACACACACACACACACACACACACACACACACAGACACACACAGACACACACACACACACACAGACACACACACACACACACAGACACACACAGACACACACAGACACACACACACAGACACAGACACACACACACACACACACACACACACACACACACACACAGACACACACACACACACACACACACAGAGACACACACACACACACACACACACACACATACACACACACACACACACACACACACACACACACACACACACACACACAGAGACACACACACACACACACACACACACACACACACAGAGACACACACACACACACACACACACACACACACACACACACACACACACACACAGACACACACACACACACACACACACACAAAGACACACACACACAAAGACACACACACACACACACACAAAGACACACACACACAAAGACACACACACACACACAGACACACACACACACACACACAGACACACACACAGACACACACACACACACAGAGACACACACACACACACACACACACAGAGACACACACACACACACACACACACACACACACACACACACACAGAGACACACACACACAGAGACACACACACACACACACACACACACACACACACACACACAGAGACACACACACACACACACACAGACACACACACACACACACACACACACACACAGAGACACACACACACACACACACACACACACACACACACACACGCGTGAAGTCTCAGTCTGTTTCATGTGACCTCGCCCTCCTCTGACCCCCCATAGAAGATCTTATCAGGTCACAAACGAACCACAAACTTTCTGTTGAGTCCTCAGCAGGTCTGTACACACCTGTACCCGGCCAGGATGTTCATCAGCGTGGACTTCCCGGCTCCTGAGGGCCCCATGATGGCCACCAGGTTCCCGCTGGTGAACTTCCCAGAGATCCCTTTGAGCAGATTCTTGAAACCTGAGACGGAACAGAAACAATCAGTGAGCAGGTTCCCAGGCGCTCTGAGAATCGCTCTTTGTGCTCCAGTCCTGGAGTTCAGGTTTCACATTGTTCGGTTTCCCATGAGTCTGCTCACATTCACACACACAAACACACACACACACACACACACAAAAAAACCTCTGAGACACACACATACACACACCTGGGCTCACCTGAACTCAGCCACAGCCACTACAAATCTGACAAGTTTCCAGGGTTTCTGAACACAATGACAAAGTTATCCAACAACAGACCAACCGAGGCCTGCTGAACCTATCAAAGTGCAACCTGAGAACACCTGAGACCACCTGAGAACACATTAGACCACCTGAGAACACATGAGACCCCCTGAGTACACCTGAGACCACCTGAACCAACCAGAGACCCCCTGAGAACACCTGAGATCACCTGAGAACACCTGGGACCACCTGAACCCTCCACAGAACACCTGAACCAACCTGAGAACACCTGAGACCACCTGAACCCTCCACAGAACACCTGAACCAACCTGAGAACACCTGAGACCACCTGAACCCTCCACAGAACACCTGAACCAACCCTAGAACACCTGAACCCACCAAAGAAAACCTGGAACACCTGAGACCACCTGAGTACATGAGAACACCTGAAATCCACCAGAGACCACCTGAGCCCACCAGAGACCCCCTAGGGACACCTGAGACCACCTGCACCCACCATAGAACACCTGAGAACACTGAAGAACACCTGAACCCTTCAGGGAACACCTGAGAACACCGGGGAATACCTGAACCCACCAGAGACCACCTCAAAACACCAGAACCCACCTGAGAACACCTGAGACCCCGTGAGGGTCTTTGCTTTCTCTAAAAACCAAACCAACTCTCATATAAACACATGAATGTAAATTCTGACTCCTAGATGTTCAATTAATTATATCTCACTAGCTAATGCACAACTAATGAAAATGATGAAGATGAAGATGAAGATGATGATGATGAAGATGAAGATGAAGATGATGATGAAGATGATGATGAAGATGAAGATACTGTCCTGTAGTAACCATTGCTGTTTATGTGATGATGGAAGCTGAACGCTGTTTAACAAGATTAACAGATTTGATCTGATGTAATCAGCTCTGACCGACAGTAACCTCCACCACACCAAAACAATACACACTCTACTACACATTGTACTACACACTGTACTAAACACTCTACTACACACTGCACTACACACTGTACTACACACTGTACTAAACACTCTACTACACACTGCACTACACACTGTACTACACACTGTACTAAACACTCTACTACACATTGTACTACACACTGTACTAAACACTCTACTACACATTGTACTACACACTGTACTAAACACTCTACTACACATTGCACTACACACTGTACTACACACTGTACTAAACACTCTACTACACACTGCACTACACACTGTACTACACACTGTACTAAACACTCTACTACACACTGCACTACACACTGTACTACACACTGTACGACACACTGTACTACATACTGTATTAAACACTGTACTACACACTGTACTACAAACTGTACAACACACTCTACTACATACTGTACTACACACTGTACTACACACTGTGCTACACAATGTACTACACACTGTACTACACACTGTACTACACAATGTACTACACACTGTACTAAACACTGTACTACACACTGTACTACACCATGTACTACACACTGTACTACACACTGTACTAAACACTGTACTACACACTGTACTAAACACTGTACTACACACTGTACTACACACTGTACGACACACTGTACTACATACTGTATTAAACACTGTACTACACACTGTACTACAAACTGTACAACACACTCTACTACATACTGTACTACACACTGTACTACACACTGTGCTACACAATGTACTACACACTGTACTACAAACTGTACAACACACTCTACTACATACTGTACTACACACTGTACTACACACTGTGCTACACAATGTACTACACACTGTACTACAAACTGTACAACACACTCTACTACATACTGTACTACACACTGTACTACACACTGTGCTACACAATGTACTACACACTGTACTACACACTGTACTACACAATGTACTACACACTGTACTAAACACTGTACTACACACTGTACTACACCATGTACTACACACTGTACTACACACTGTACTAAACACTGTACTACACACTGTACTACACACTGTACTACACACTGTACTAAACACTGTACTACACACTGCATTACACACTGTACTACACACTGTACTACATACTGTATTACACACTGTACTAAACACTGTACTACACACTGTACTACACACTGTACTACACACTGTACTAAACACTGTACTACACACTGCATTACACACTGTGCTACACACTGTACTACACACTGTACTACATACTGTATTACACACTGTACTAAACACTGTACTACACACTGTACTACACACTGTATTACACACTGTACTACACACTGTACTACACAATGTACTACACAATGTACCACACACTGCACTACACACTGTACTACACACTACGCACTGTACTAAACACTGTACTACACATTGAACTACACACTGTACTACACACTGTACTACACACTGTACCACACACTGTACTACACAAAACAGACTGTAATACACACTGTACTACACACTGAACTACACACTGTACTACACACTGTACCACACACTGTACTACACACTGTCCTACACACTGTACTACACACTGTACTACACACTGTACCACACACTGTACTACAAACTGTACCGCACACTGTACTACACACTGTACTGTACACTGTATTACACACTGTACTACACACTGTACTACACAATGTACCGCACACTGTACTGTACACTGTACTACACACTGTCCTACACACTGTACTACACACTGTACCGCACACTGTACTACACACTGTACCGCACACTGTACCGCACACTGTACCACACACTGTACCACACACTGTACTGCACACTGTACTACACACTGTACTGTACACTGTATTACACACTGTACTACACACTGTACCACACACTGTACTGCACACTGTACTATACACTGTATTACACACTGTACTATACACTGTACTACACACTGTACTAGACACTGTACTGCACACTGTACTACACACTGTACTAAACACTGTACTACACACTGCATTACACACTGTACTACACACTGTACTACACACTGTACCGCAGACTGTACTACACACTGTACTAAACAATGTACTACACACTGTACCGCAGACTGTACTACATACTGTATTACACACTGTACTAAACAATGTACTACACACTGTATTACACACTGTACTACACACTGTACTGCACACTGTACTACACACTGTACCGCAGACTGTACTACATACTGTATTACACACTGTACTAAACAATGTACTACACACTGTATTACACACTGTACTACACACTGTACTACATACTGTACTACACACTGTACTACACACTGTACTACACACTGAACTACACACTGTACTACATACTGTACTACACACTGTATTACACACTGTACTACACACTGTACTAAACACTGAACTACACACTGTACTACATACTGTACTGCATTAATACACACTGAACTACACACTGTACTACACACTGTACTGCATTAATACACACTGAACTACACACTGAACTGTCTGTCTGTGTGTGTGTGTGTGTGTGTGTGTGTGTGTGTCTGTGTGTGTGTGTGTGTGTGTGTGTGTGTGTGTGTGTGTGTGTGTGTGTGTGTGGGTGGGATGATGATCATAGCTGCTGACTGAGTGTCATCAGAGCTCACAGAATGGGACTGATGAGGATCAAGCTTAGTATCCGGATCAGGGTTTATTTTAGCTCTGGCTTCTCTCCTCCCTCAGTTTGGACTGTCAGGTAAGGAACTTTTATTGGTCTGAAGTGGAAGATGACCTGCAGTGACCTCATTAACAGTCTGCTGCATGCTACCCTGATTACCCATGATGCATCAGGATCTGCTCTTCACCGTTTATGACATGTTTTTCAAACATTGGAATCTTCAGGTGTGCCTGACAGCTGCAGCTCACCTGGCCCACCTCCTCCTCCTCTTCCTTCTCTTCCTCCACCTCCTCCTCTTCCTCCTCCTCTTCCTCCTCTTCATCCTCCTCCTCTTCCTCCTCTTCCTCTTCCTCCTCTTCCTCCTCCTCCTCTTCCTCCTCCTCTTCCTCCTCTTCCTCCTCCTCCTCTACCTCCTCCTCTTCCTCCTCCTCCTCTTCTTCCTCCTCCTCTACCTCCTCCTCCTCCTCCTCTTCCTCTTCCTCCTCCTCCTCCTCCTACTCCTCTTCCTCCTCCTCCTCCTCTTCCTCCTCCTCCTCTTCCTCTTCCTCCTCCTCCTCTTCCTCTTCCTCCTCCTCATCTACCTCCTCCTCTTCCTCCTCCTCCTCCTCTTCCTCCTCCTCTTCCTCCTCCTCTACCTCCTCCTCTTCCTCCTCCTCCTCCTCTTCCTCCTCCTCCTCCTCCTCTTCCTCCTCCTCCTCCTCTTCCTCCTCCTCTTCCTCCTCCTCCTCCTCTTCCCCCTCTTCCTCCTCTTCATCCTCCTCCTCTTCCTCCTCCTCTTCCTCCTCTTCCTCCTCCTCATCTACCTCCTCCTCTTCCTCCTCCTCCTCCTCTTCCTCCTCCTCCTCCTCCTCCTCTTCCTCCTCTTCCTCTACCTCCTCCTCTTCCTCCTCCTCCTCCTCCTCTTCCTCTTCCTCCTCCTCCTCCTCTTTCTCCTCTTCCTCTACCTCCTCCTCCTCCTCCTCCTCCTCCTCCTCCTCTTCCTCAGGAGTGTGGGTAACACCTGGGCAGGTGAGCTGCTCTCACTGAAACTCAGGTTCTCTTACATGAACCACAACAAAGAGTTCTTGGAAACCTGAGCAGTTAAAGCCTCTGACAGCATCTCATTACAGACTTAACACAACAAAACAGCAGCTTTACACTGAGCTGCTCAGTCATCCGCTCGTCAGGACTCCGAGTACTCAAACTGACCAACAGATCACATCATGAACTGTCGAATAAATGTTCACTACGTCCACACCACATCTTCTCTGAAACTTCTGAAACTTCTGCAACCTTTGTCTGCAGATTCTGATATTTGGAAACAAGAAATGATCCAGTGCTGGGTGCTTGGACTGTTGTTGCCATGGCTTCAAACAGGTATGCACCTTTAAGAAAAAGCTAAAGACCCAGCTCTTTCATGAATACCTACTAACTTAATGATGATGGTCTCCATATTATTGATGATGATGATGGTAATGACGATGGTTTTTGTTTGATAACGACGACTTATAAGATGGTTTCTATACTGATTAGAGCTCTCAAGAACTGCCCTCAATGTTGTGCTTTGCCTCTGGTCACTTCCTGTCAGCACCTGTGTGTCCAATCAGACTCAAAGCTGATCGTTTGCTCTTACTGACATTGTTCCCTTTTTTCTAGATCCTTGCTTGTGTTGTTCTTACTCTCTGATGTACGTCTCTTTGGATAAAAGAGTCTGCTAAGTGAAGTGTAGAATTGTATGGATATTAACTGTTCTACTGTACGAGCATCACTGGTCCAGCAGGTACTAAACCTTTCTGAATGTCTCCAGCAGGGTCGTCATGGTAACAGAACTCTGAACTTCTACATGATTCTAGAAAAAATCAAACCATATTCATTCCTCTCTTTTTCTTACCTTTGCACCTTAACCTCTCCCACACACACTTCAGAGACCACTCCTCTACCAGATGGAGGTAAGCCGCTCCGCTGTTGTATTTCCAGTATATTCATACCTGTTTGTTTCCACGGCAACAAAAACAGAAGTCACACCTCCATCCATCATCTAAACCATTTTTCCTGTTCAGGGTCGTGGGGGGGCTGGAGCCAATCAGCAGCTGTCATTTTGTGAGAGGCGCGGTTACACAATCACATGGCGTCCAAGACACCTAATATTGGATAATTTTTTTGTTTTTGAATGACCACAAACTGCAGACAAACTCCTGCACGTCATTCTTTCCTCTACCCGCTGTCCTGCTGCGACCTCACATCAGCACACTCAGACTTTCTACAGGAGGCTGGCAGGAGAAACACATCGTCTGCTTGCGTTCACACATCAGATCCAGCGTCTAATCGCCGAAAAAATAACACCAAATAAAATGTGTTTTCTGGCCTCCACCTCAGTAAGAAGCACTTTAATTTCACAGTCAGTGGTATCCCTTTTCTTCCGTTCTGTTTACATCGTTATTTGGCCCATAGGCCGCAGCATGGGTTATTTGGGTTATAGTTCTTAATGTGAAGAGACAAGGTGGGCCAACTAGCAGGTGCAGCTGCGCCCTGCTCACGTTAACTGGGATGTATAAAGGAACAGGTGTTCAGACTGTTTTCTACATGTGGACATTTCTGTAAGTACTTTCCCAATTTTGCGAGTCGGCCATCTTTCAGCATCCTTCAGCCCCTGGAGTGTGAGAGCAGCTATAAGATTCCAGATAGTGCTAGCTGAGGTTAGCTCTAAAATATCTCCTGAAGAAATGAGCAGCAGAGGATGCAGACTGAGAGGAACATCATCAGCTTTGGTTTCTTCATTCTGTTGTTTTGGTTTGATTTTCTGGGCTGTGAGCGACGGAGCTGCTTCTAATCTGACCTGCAGCTATTTACAGCATCGACTCTGACTGAGATTAACAGATTACAGGCTGGTAAACCAGCACACACACACACACACACACTCTGATAATAATAAACGGTTGCATAAACCTTTTTAACCTCCCTGTGTTTTGTTTTTCGGTCCGCTAGGCGCCTCGTCAGCGTCGGCTGTCAGCGTTTCTGTGAATGTTTCTATAAAGTTTGGATCGTGTTGCCAAGGGATCGAGACAAAGTTTATCATTTATGTTTATCACACATGTGATTTACGAATCAAAACTCAAGTTAAAGTGAAGAAGAACTAATCATAATGATAAGTGTCAACCTGAAGTTCTCTGACAGTACCCTGTATGACCACTGTGTGGCGTTATAACACTAACTCGGCCAATTTCCACATAGTCCATGTCTGTCAGCGCCACAGTTTTGCTTCGTCTGAAGGCGCTCCCCCTGCCCCACTGGGTCAAGATCACAGGAGAACTACAAGATCACATGAGAACTACAAGATCACAAGATCACAGGAGAACTACAAGATCACAAGATCACAGGAGAACTACAAGATCACAAGATCACAAGAACTACAAGATCACATGAGAACTACAAGATCACATGAGAACTACAAGATCACATGAGAACTACAAGATCACAAGATCACAGGAGAACTACAAGATCACAAGATCACATGAGAACTACAAGATCACAAGATCACAGGAGAACTACAAGATCACAAGATCACAAGAACTACAAGATCACATGAGAACTACAAGATCACATGAGAACTACAAGATCACAAGATCACGAGAACTACAAGATCACATGAGAACTACAAGATCACAGGAGAACTACAAGATCACATGAGAACTACAAGATCACAGGAGAACTACAAGATCACAGGAGAACTACAAGATCACAGGAGAACTACAAGATCACATGAGAACTACAAGATCACAGGAGAACTACAAGATCACGGGAGAACTACAAGATCACATGAGAACTACAAGATCACATGAGAACTACAAGATCACAGGAGAACTACAAGATCACAGGAGAACTACAAGATCACATGAGAACTACAAGATCACAGGAGAACTACAAGATCACAGGAGAACTACAAGCTCACAGGAGAACTACAAGATCACAGGAGAACTACAAGATCACAAGATCACGAGAACTACAAGATCACATGAGAACTACAAGATCACATGAGAACTACAAGATCACAAGATCACGAGAACTACAAGATCACAAGATCACGAGAACTACAAGATCACAGGAGAACTACAAGATCACAGGAGAACTTACTGTCATTGTCTGACTTCCTGTGTGTGTGTGTCTGTGTTTGTGTGTGTGTGTGTGTGTGTGTGTGTGTGTGTGTGTGTGTGTCTGTGTGTGTGTGTGTGTGTGTGTGTGTGTGTGTGTCTCTGTGTGTGTGTGTGTGTGTGTGTGTGTGTGTCTGTGTGTGTGTGTGTGTGTGTGTGTGTGTGTGTGTGTGTCTGTGTGTGTGTGTGTGTGTGTGTGTGTGTGTGTGTGTGTGTCTGTGTGTGTGTCTCTGTGTGTCTGTGTGTGTGTGTGTGTGTCTGTGTGTGTGTGTGTGTGTGTGTGTCTGTGTGTGTGTGTGTGTGTGTGTGTGTGTGTGTGTGTGTGTGTGTGTGCATTCTGACACTGATAATAAACAGAGGAAACCAGCTGATGTTGTCGCTGACGCTCGCTCGCTCGCATCACGGCGTAACACGTCATGCTCTGATTACCCAGAGGGGGCGTTATGTGAGACTGTCAGTTTGTGTACGAGTTGTGTGTCAGTACCTTTTTTCCTCCACCAGGGGCTGTCTCTGACGGAGTACGACACGTCCTTGAACTCGATGTTGACTGCCGGTCTCCGTGGTAACGAGGAGAACCTCTGGGCCTCCGTCAGGTTGTTTTCCACCTTCTTCAGGTGTCCCTGCAGCAGCGGCGTCTGCTGGCTGCCCGTCCGCTGTTTGTTGACCACCTCGTCCATACAAACGCACACCGTCCTGGGGTCCAACATGAGGTCTGGGGGCCCGTTGGTGTTCTGAGGGTCAGATCAGAGGCCGAGGTGTTATGGATGATTATCACAGAGTATGAAAAGACATTTACAGCTCCCCCTGCTGACTGGCTGCAGTACAGGTCATAAGCTCCGCCTCCTCCATGTTAGCAGATGGGACATGAGTCAAACTATAAAATGTAAATACACGTCAGATACTTCTGTTTCTAACATGGTTCCTGGTTTTATAGTTAGTTGTTATCAGACTGATTTATGTCACAGTGTTTCTCTGAGAAGTTTAGTTTGAATTGTTAATTTGATGATCATGATTGACAGCTGTGTTGACCAATCAGGTTCCTGAGTTGCTGTGAGCTCCGGATTATCAGAGTAGAGGAGGACGAACACAAGAGCCATTGGAATTTCTATGACCTGTAAGTGTCTGCTATAAACCGACACATAGAATCAGACTGAACCCACCGAGCGACCTTTGACCTCTCAGGATGAAGGAAAAGGTGGGTTTGGGTTAGAGGAAGGGGCGGGACTCTACTGCTTCTGGTTGGCGTCATTATGTTAGCTTTACTTTTAGTTCCTAAAACGAGGGCTGAGCGTTCGCCCCGACTCTTCCTGACAACAGAAAATAATCTGTGTTAAACACACGTTTCTGAAGCGTAGGCGTTTTGTTCAGCAGGATAATCTTCACAGATGAACGCCATTTTTATGATGTTTGAAGCATTAATGCGGCCGACAGAAGTAAAAAGCTAACGTTATGCTAAAGCTAACTACACCACGGTCGGATGATTGTGACGTCACTAGCGTTACGCTTCAGACGATCTCCGATAAACTAATCCACGTAGCTTAATAAATAGTTTACTAACATAATATTCACCTTAACCTAAAGATTAAACCTACAGGAGACATCTCCGACTAGTGAGAGAGTTCCCGACCTCTGTGTCCGGCGTGATGACGTTTAATGTCCCCGACGACCGCTGTAGTCACATTTAGCCACTTGTTAGCAACCGCCTTTTTAAAGACGAGTAAAAACTTCAAATTTCACAAGTGGAGGTTTTACCTAACGTAGTTTATGTGGTCTAACAAAACACCAACATCTCTTCAGCTTGTGTTAACCACAGACCTTATTTCAGGAGTCTAACCACAAACACATTCAAAATCCCCGTTGACTTTTAGACGTTAGACGCCATGGTGCTCAAATGCTAACTCACTTCCTGGTTTTAGGACTCATTCCTGTGGCGCCCTCTTGAACCGCAGCCTGTTTCCCTGCTGCAGGCCGAGCTCATCAACTGGACACACTTTAGATCTGGTTTACTTTTTGGTAACTTAGTTATAAACACAAGATACCTGTACCTGTGAAAGGGTAGGTGTTCAGTGAAGACCCCCCCCCCCCCCCCCCCCCCCCCCCCCCGTCGCTCCAGTCGTGCCCCATATATCCTACTGATGAGTCACATAACCTACCGCATGGCCATTAGTCGCCACCACAACCAAACCAGCGTCAACAGACCCAGGCTGTGTTGATGCAAGCTCCAGGAAGTCACAACGCTGATACTACCGACCCACCACACGGCCCCTCGTGGCCCCGGGGCATCACCGAGGTCATCAAGTGGGAACCTCCCATCACCTCGGCCAATTACTCCCACGACAGCTCGGGAAGGCTGGACAGTGAGCTCCAGCGTCCCAGAGTCCCCACCCCACAGACAACATAGAGCTATTCCTGGTGCCATCAAAACAAACATGAAATAGAAAAGTGTGTGGAGAGATCTTAGAAAGAGGGCGGGGCATATTAGTACCTGAGTTTTAGAGTTGGTGCACTGATGAGCGTGTGAGCGTCCTGCTCCTCCATATGGACACTAATCTGAGGAGGAGGAGGAGGAGGTAACTGTCGGACAGAGAAGAGCTTAGTCACCGAGGATTTAAAGCCGACAAAGAGGCCGCAGACTGCTGCTGTGATTCAGCACAGAAACACCTCCACCTTCACAAACATGACTCGTCTCTCCTCCGCTGATCACTCGTCCTCTCGTGTAATGAAACCTTTTTTGATATTTCCATTTGTTCATTCAAGGATCTGCTCAGTCTGACATCAGAAGCCCTTTAACTCAGACCCAACCAGTCGAGCTGCGTGATCTCTAAAGATTGTCAAATGATTCACTTTCAGCTCAATGTTTGCTCTAGATCATCAGTTATCTATACCGCTCGTCCCACTCGGGGGTCACTGGGAGAGAGGCGGGGCTACACTCTGGACTGTTCACCAACCTCCTCACAGAGAGACTCCCGTCAGACGGGGATTCAAACCAGGAACCTCCTCACAGAGAGACTCCCGTCAGACGGGGATTCAAACCAGGAACCTCCTCACAGAGAGGCTCCCGACAGACGGGGATTCAAACCAGGAACCTCCTCACAGAGAGACTCCTGAAGGACGGGGATTCAAACCAGGAACCTCCTCACAGAGAGACTCCTGAAGGACGGGGATTCAAACCAGGAACCTCCACACAGAGAGACTCCCGACAGACGGGGATTCAAACCAGGAACCTCCTCACAGAGAGGCTCCTGAAGGACGGGGATTCAAACCAGGAACCTCCTCACAGAGAGACTCCTGAAGGACGGGGATTCAAACCAGGAACCTCCTCACAGAGAGACTCCCGATAGACGGGGATTCAAACCAGGAACCTCCTCACAGAGAGACTCCTGTCAGACGGGGATTCAAACCAGGAACCTCCTCACAGAGAGACTCCCGACAGACGGGGATTCAAACCAGGAACCTCCTCACAGAGAGACTCCTGACAGCCGGGGATTCAGACGGGGAACCTCCTCACAGAGAGACTCCTGACAGACGGGGATTCAAACCAGGAACCTCCTCACAGAGAGACTCCTGAAGGACGGGGATTCAAACCAGGAACCTCCTCACAGAGAGACTCCTGAAGGACGGGGATTCAAACCAGGAACCTCCTCACAGAGAGGCTCCCGACAGACGGGGATTCAAATTCGACGTACAAACCAATCTGATCCACAAATCACCCATAATGCACCTGGTTCAGGTTATCGACTTGTGTGAGGAGGACGGTAAAAACACCAGGAAGACGATGAATTCTCTGCAGGGATCCTTCACAAACTGTCAGCAGCAGAGATTGAGGTTCAATAAATAACACCACACTGCTGTTTGTCCACCTTCAAAATAAAAGCACCACACTGCTGTTTGTCCACCTTCAAAATAAAAGCACCACACTGCTGTTTGTCCACCTTCAAAATAAAAGCACCACACTGCTGTTTGTCCACCTTCAAAATAAAAGCACCACACTGCTGTTTGTCCACCTTCAAAATAAAAGCACCACACTTCAGTTTGTCCACCTTCAAAATAAAAGCACCACACTTCAGTTTGTCCACCTTCAAAATAAAAGCACCACACTTCAGTTTGTCCACCTTCAAAATAAAAGCAGAGAAGTAAATATTTAACGGAGGTAGTGTTGACAGCGAGTGTGCAGGCGTGCATGCTGCGACACTTGACGTGGTTTTTAGAGTTTAAAAAACTTAAGAGAACATTTCATTCAGGATTCAGGACGCCAATAAAACTTTAATAAGACTTCAGGTAAGTCCCAGTCTATGTCCCAGTATGTGTCCAAGTGTCTGCCAGTATATGTCTCAGAGTGTCCCAGTGTATGTCCCTGTATATCCCAGTAAATATTCCATTGTGTCCCAGTCTTTGTCCCAGTGTGTCCAAGTATGTCTCAGTCTTTGTCCCATTATGTCCCAGTGTGTCCCAGTATATGTCCCAGTATGTCCCGGTGTGTCCCAGTGTGTGTCCCAGTGTGTCCCAGTATGTCCCAGTAGTCCCAGTGTGTCCCAGTATGTCCCAGTGTGTCCCGGTATATGTCCCAGTGTGTCCCAGTATATGTCCTAGTATGTCCCAGTGTGTCCCAGTATGTCCCAGTGTGTCCCAGTATATGTCCCAGTGTTTCCCAGTATATGTCCTAGTATGTCCCAGTGGGTCCCAGTATATGTCCCAGGGTGTCCCAGTATATGTCCCAGTGTGTCCCAGTATGTCCCAGTATGTCCCAGTACTCACCATGATGATGGAGTTGGTGACGGTCGGGTTGTGGACGGACCAAGCGGCCATCAAACAGGCCATGTCAGGTAGACAGCAGCTCTGACTGTCTGCTCCGCTCGCTCTCCTCTGATCACTGCTCTCACTCTGACAGCTGCTCTGCCTGCTGACCACGCCCACCTGCACACAGACCACGCCCAGCCTCCCCCTCACAGGCCCCGCCCCCTGCAGTCTGTGCAGGAATCCTGGGATGTTTGCTGGATTCAAGTTTCAGCCTGACAAACAGCTTTCAACATGTTTACTGATTGTTTAATTAAAGATTTCTTAAATGAGCACAGTGAAATAAAACAGCAGCTCAGGTGTGTACAGGTGAGAAGTCTTCACAGGAAACAACAAGAGGACCATTTAAGGACCTTTACTAATTTAATCAGTTATAAAAAACCCTTTAATTGAAGCAGACCAGAGATCTAAATGTTTCCTTTAAAGGGCTCCAGAGGTTTCATGATGACATCATTAAGATAATATCTGTGAGGAGGAGTGCAGAGGACGAGATGTAAACAGTTAAATAAATATTTATATTCATCATGAAGGTGTTGAGGAAAGAGCTGGAGGTTATTTATGATCATTTCCTGTTTTTTCTTTTCACATTTTCAAACCAAATGTTTTATTATTTGAATTTCTTTTTCTGCTTCTGTTAATGTTTTTTTTAAAACCAAGCAGCATCCTCCAGTGTTGAAAAATGAAGCCGATGCTGAAGTGTAACATCCTGCAGTTCCACGAGTGTCCACTAGAGGCTGGCTGCAGAAGCACAGGAAGTCACATACACACCCATTCTAAAAAGCCTGTTTTTACAGCAGAGATTATCATGTTTACAGCCTGGTTCAAAAAACCAAATAGGTGTGATTATCTCATGTCTCGATGATCACACACTGTACGGGGGGGTGAATGTTTTGATGACTCATCAGTTTTGATTTGATGAAGGATAAGAGTTATTCACAATAAGGTGTGTAGCTGACCTGATTGACAGGTGGGCGCGGTGTAACTCACTCCCTACACACATTCAACACTGCACCGACCCTCCTACTTTCAAATCACTTATCAAAACTCACCTCTTCAAACAAGCTGTTAATGTATGACTGTGATGTGTTTTCTGTAGTTTACCTTTATTGTTTTCTTTTTGATTTGTGTGTAATGTTGTCTGTTAGTCTGTCCTTACTGTTCTTTCTGTTTTTAATGATTGTACAGTGTCTTTGAGTTTTTGAAAAGCACTTATAAATAAAATGTATTATTCTTATTATCTGTTCATTATGTCTCCATGAACCTTATTCTATGAAGACAGTTACCATGGTGACAGTTTAAAATGATGCTCATGGAGTTTGTTCTCTCCTTTACTTCCTGCATCTCTTACTTTCTCTGATTTGTATTTTTTACTTTCATGTTTATGTGTCTTTATTGTTTCTCTGCAGACGAGCTCAGTTTGAACTCATTGATCATCAGAGGTGGAGAACACACTGAGCAGGGACACAGCTCCACCTGCTGGCCGTGCCGTGTCACTGCATCCGGCTTCACACACACAAATGAACAAACTGCACGTCTGTAACAAACATCTTTAATGACAGGAAATGAACATTCAAAACAAAGTGTGCTCCACATTCTGTCACTTCCTGCTGTAAGGCATCAACATGGCCGACACCGGGTGGGGGTGTGGGGAGCAGTCAGGAGTGCTACATGCTAACAATGCTAACAAGCTGCTCAGGTAACAGACAGGTGAGAAATCAAAGGAACACCTACGATGCAATCTCAGGGCGTCAGGAGACGATTGTTTTTCACACCTGTGTCATGTTTTTTTTAAATGCCATCGACCAATCAAATAACAGATTGTATCGTAAACATGTCAACAACTTTACATCATTGGGTGCAGGATGTTAGGCTCCACCCCCACAGGAAGAGGAGTTCTCTTTGTTCCATGTGACAGCCTGACTTGGCTCCGCCCAGCAGTCAAATGTAAGATCGTGATTGGTGGAGTCTGGGTGGTCTTTAAGTGAGTTTATTCTGAGTAGAACTGTGTGTGTGTGTGTGTGTTTGTTTGAGTGTGTGTGTTTGAGCGTGTGTGTGTGTTTGAGCGTGTGTTTGAGCGTGTGTGTGAGTGTGTGTGTTTGAGCGTGTGTGTTTGAGCGTGTGTGTGTTTGAGTGTGTGTGTTTGAGCGTGTGTTTGAGTGTGTGTGTTTGAGTGTGTGTGTGTGTTTGAGCGTGTGTGTTTGAGCGTGTGTGTGAGTGTGTGTGTGTTTGAGCGTGTGTGTGTGTGTGTTTGAGCGCGTGTGTGTTTGAGTGTGTGTGTGTGTGTTTGTTTGAGTGTGTGTGTGTTTGTTTGAGTGTGTGTGTGTGTGTGTGTGTTTGAGCGTGTGTGTGTTTGAGCGTGTGTGTTTGAGTGTGTGTTTGAGCGTGTGTGTTTGAGTGTGTGCGTGTTTGTTTGAGTGTGTGTGTGTGTGTGTGTGAGTGTGTGTGTGTGTGTGTGTTTGAGTGTGTGTGTGTGTGTTTGAGTGTGTGTGTGTGTGTGTTTGAGTGTGTGTTTGAGTGTGTGTGTTTGAGTGTGTGTGTGTTTGAGTGTGTGTGTGTGTTTGAGTGTTTGAGTGTGTGTGTTTGAGTGTGTGTGTTTGAGTGTGTGTGTGTGTTTGAGTGTGTGTGTTTGAGTGTGTGTGTGTTTGAGTGTGTGTTTGAGTGTGTGTGTGTTTGAGACATGAACTCAGCTGAAATGTTTAGAACAGGAAGAGAAATACTGACGGCGTCCTCCTGACTGACAGACGTTTCAACATGATGACAACAAGTGTTCATATTTATCAGCCAAACGAGGGAAACAAACGCTGCGTGAAAATTTAAAGCAGCAGAAACACTGAAAGCACACAGAGGGTGAAAAAAGACCAAGAGGTCAGAGGTCAGAGGAGCGGCTGGTAAAGAAAAACAAGATTTAATGAAAAACAAAAAGAGAGGATTCTTTCTGTCCCTCGACCTGCTCCACCCAGAGACGATGGGATCCTCGTGGTCAAAGAGGAACCACACAGCTGTGTGTGTGTGTGTGTGTGTGTGTGTGTGTGTGTGTGTGTGTGTGTGTGTGTGTGTGTGTGTGTGTGTGTGTGTTATTTGGTCTTCTTCTCCATGGCCAGCGTGTCGTGGAGTTTGGAAACGCTCTTCTCAAACTGGTCCATCACGAGCGTCCCGCTGTCGTCGAAGAACACCGCCACAGACTTGGTGAACTCCGCCTCCCTCCAGTTCTTCGTCTTCCCGTCGGAGAAGGACACTCGGAGCGTGTACAGGTCGTCGAACCTGCGAGACACGGCGAGGAACATCACACACGGTCACAGAAGCACAAAACACAGGACGACTGGAGTGACAACCTGTTGCCATGGTTACTCACTGAACGACTGTTTGACACGAGAGAACAGATGTTTTAAACGACTGGAGTGACAACCTGTTGCCATGGTTACTCACTGAACGACTGTTTGACACGAGAGAACAGATGTTTTTAACGACTGGAGTGACAACCTGTTGCCATGGTTACTCACTGAACGACTGTTTGACACGAGAGAACAGATGTTTTTAACGACTGGAGCTACAACCTGTTGCCATGGTTACTCACTGAACGACTGTTTGACACGAGAGAACAGATGTTTTTAACGACTGGAGCTACAACCTGTTGCCATGGTTACTCACTGAACGACTGTTTGACACGAGAGAACAGATGTTTTTAACGACTGGAGCTACAACCTGTTGCCATGGTTACTCACCGAACGACTGTTTGACACGAGAGAACAGATGTTTTTAACGACTGAAGCTACAACCTGTTGCCATGGTTACTCACCGAACGACTGTTTGACACGAGAGAACAGATGTTTTTAACGACTGGAGTGACAACCTGTTGCCATGGTTACTCACTGAACGACTGTTTGACACGAGAGAACAGATGTTTTTAACGACTGGAGTGACAACCTGTTGCCATGGTTACTCACTGAACCACTGTTTGACACGAGAGAACAGATGTTTTTAACGACTGGAGCTACAACCTGTTGCCATGGTTACTCACCGAACGACTGTTTGACACGAGAGAACAGATGTTTTAAACGACTGAAGCTACAACCTGTTGCCATGGTTACTCACCGAACGACTGTTTGACACGAGAGAACAGATGTTTTTAACGACTGAAGCTACAACCTGTTGCCATGGTTACTCACCGAACGACTGTTTGACACGAGAGAACAGATGTTTTTAACGACTGAAGCTACAACCTGTTGCCATGGTTACTCACCGAACGACTGTTTGACACGAGAGAACAGATGTTTTTAACGACTGGAGCTACAACCTGTTGCCATGGTTACTCACCGAACGACTGTTTGACACGAGAGAACAGATGTTTTAAACGACTGAAGCTACAACCTGTTGCCATGGTTACTCACCGAACGACTGTTTGACACGAGAGAACAGATGTTTTTAACGACTGAAGCTACAACCTGTTGCCATGGTTACTCACCGAACGACTGTTTGACACGAGAGAACAGATGTTTTTAACGACTGAAGCTACAACCTGTTGCCATGGTTACTCACCGAACGACTGTTTGACACGAGAGAACAGATGTTTTTAACGACTGAAGCGACAACCTGTTGCCATGGTTACACACCGAACGACTGTTTGACACGAGAGAACAGATGTTTTTAACGACTGAAGCAACAACCTGTTGCCATGGTTACTCACCGAACGACTGTTTGACACGAGAGAACAGATGTTTTTAACGACTGAAGCTACAACCTGTTGCCATGGTTACTCACTGAACGACTGTTTGTCAGATGTTTTTAAACAGATGAAGTCAAAGAAACGCTCGTTTACAAAGTGACCAGCGTAAAGTTCAGTCACCACTCGGAGCACGATTTGGGCCGCGTTTCCACGGCGACCAGCTGAAAACACCTGTTGTAGTCTTCAGGCTGTTTGTTTACACGACAACGGCGTTTTGGGTGCCTGGAAGCCGACCCTTTGAAAAGCGTCTCCGTCGTCGTGTAAACGGGATTTACGCTGCTGTTCACACACGCTCAGGACGCAAACGTTCAGAACTCGCTCGACTAGCGGCGTGCAGCGAGCAGACGTGCAGACTCCACCTGGTGGTCACACACAGTACTAAAAGAACGACCGCTGCACGGTGACCGCACGATGAGGGCGAGACTTCGATCGCCCCCCCAAACAGACTCTTATAAACCGGATTCTAACATGTGTCTGAGGTGGCGCCATCAGAGTGCATTCTGGGTAAAGATTCTGACCTTTTGAGGGAGGAGGAGAGCTGCCACACGTGGTCCGGATCCATCCCGGCCGGGTCCTTCTGCAGGGCCACCAGGAAGATGTTCTTCTCTTTGTAGGACGTGTACAGAGTCAGGATCCCCATCATGATGAAGTACGTGATCAGGAGCAGGGTCAAGGAGCAAAAACCAGAACCAGACCCACATAGAACCAGATCCACACTGAACCAGATCCTCACTGAACCAGATCCTCACTGAACCAGATCCTCACTGAACCAGACCCACACAGAACCAGATCCTCACTGAACCAGATCCTCACTGAACCAGATGTACACTGAACCAGACCCACACTGAACCAGATCCACACTGAACCAGATCCTCACTGAACCAGACCCACACAGAACCAGATCCTGACTGAACCAGATCCACACTGAACCAGATCCACACTGAACCAGATCTACACTGAACCAGATCCTGACTGAACCAGATCCACACTGAACCAGATCCACACAGAACCAGATCCTCACTGAACCAGACCCACACTGAACCAGATCCACACTGAACCAGATCCACACAGAACCAGATCCTCACTGAACCAGATCCTGACTGAACCAGATCCACACTGAACCAGATCCACACTGAACCAGATCCTGACTGAACCAGATCCACACTGAACCAGATCCTGACTGAACCAGATCCACACAGAACCAGACCCACACAGAACCAGACCCTCACTGAACCAGATCCACACTGAACCAGATCCTGACTGAACAAGATCCACACTGAACCAGATCCTCACTGAACCAGACCCACACAGAACCAGACCCACACAGAACCAGACCCACACAGAACCAGATCCACACTGAACCAGATCCACACTGAACCAGATCCTGACTGAACCAGATCCACGCTGAACCAGACCCACGCTGAACCAGACCCACACTGAACCAGATCCACACTGAACCAGATCCTGACTGAACCAGATCCTGACTGAACCAGATCCACACAGAACCAGACCCACACAGAACCAGACCCTCACTGAACCAGATCCTGACTGAATCAGATCCACACTGAACCAGATCCACACTGAACCAGATCCAAACAGAACCAGATCCACACTGAACCAGATCCTCACTGAACCAGATCCACACTGAACCAGATCCTGACTGAACCAGATCCACACTGAACCAGATCCACACTGAACCAGATCCAAACAGAACCAGATCCACACTGAACCAGATCCAAACAGAACCAGATCCTCACTGAACCAGATCCAAACAGAACCAGATCCTCACTGAACCAGATCCAAACAGAACCAGATCCACACTGAACCAGATCCAAACAGAACCAGATCCTCACTGAACCAGATCCAAACAGAACCAGATCCTCACTGAACCAGATCCAAACAGAACCACATTTAACGTGAAACGGCTGAACAAATCAAGGCTTTGACTTCCTGTCTCTTAAAGGATATGAGATGACGCAGCAGGCGAGCACCGGTCTGGACTCGGGGAACGGGTGCAGGTAGTCCCAGACCAGGGCCAGCATGGCGAACAGACAGGACACGGTGCAGATCATCAGCCGGCCATCCACCAGGCAGAAGTTCTCCACGTACTCGAACTTCTCCAGCAGCACCTGAAGGGGGCACAGACCAGATCAGTGGATCACAGATTGAAGTTTAAAGATTGATTACAATAAAGATCACAATCGTTTACCTTCTTAGCGGCGTCATCCAGAGAGTTCTTCACCGCCGCTCCGTCCCATTTATCAATTTTCACCGGCTTCTCGTCGATCCTCCACTGAAACAAAAAAAAAAAACAGATTTAATATCAACAATCGATTCTCTCTCTGTCAGGAGGTCTGATTACCTCCAGTCAGTGAGATGTGTAGAGAGTGAGATGATAAAGGTATCTTACTATCTGATCATTAAGGAAACATGTTGAAGTGCTGGCTTCTCTGACAACAATGCAGCAGTCAGTATGTCCTCCTTCTAACTTTAGATTCTGCTCCTGAATGATCTGGATTTGTTTGGACCAGAGAAGGTAGGAGGTTTTAAGACACTTGAACTTGAGCTTCTTTATTTATTTTCTAGTCTTCTGACTGCTCAAAGCCGCCGAAGCAGCGGGAGCAACTTGGGGTTAAGTGTGTTGCCCGAGGTCACATCGGACATGTGGCTGCAGGAGCTGGGGATTGAACCACCCGACCAACTCTACCGACTCTACCACTGAGCCACAGCCACCCTGAAGGTGGACCGAGTTACATATGTCTTCTTTGCCAACATGTTTAAAGATACATAAACATGACTCTTTCAACGTGTACAAACAAAGTCCTCAAATCAGTGAACACAGGACACCAACCAGCTGCTCCCTCTGACCCCTTACCCCCTTCATTAATGCAAAACCACAGAGAGGACTAAACTTCATGACGTCACTTTAAAGAGTGCAAACAGACATTAGGACTCATCACTGTATTAAAGGTTGTTCAGATCAAAGAGTCTGCTGAGCAGGAAGCAGCTGAGTGTTCAGGTTTACTGCACACCTGAGCACCCTGACAGGTCTTTACTGCACACCTGAGCACCCTGACAGGTCTTTACTGCACACCTGAGCACTCTGACAGGTCTTTACTGCACACCTGAGCACCTGACAGGTCTTTACTGCACACCTGAGCACCTGACAGGTCTTTACTGCACCCCTGAACACTCTGACAGGTCTTTACTGCACACCTGAGCACTCTGACAGGTCTTTACTGCACACCTGAGCACCTGACAGGTCTTTACTGCACACCTGAACACTCTGACAGGTCTTTACTGCACACCTGAACACCTGACAGGTCTTTACTGCACACCTGAACACTCTGACAGGTCTTTACTGCACACCTGAACACTCTGACAGGTCTTTACTGCACACCTGAGCACCTGACAGGTCTTTACTGCACACCTGAACACTCTGACAGGTCTTTACTGCACACCTGAACACCTGACAGGTATTTACTGCACACCTGAGCACCCTGACAGGTCTTTACTGCACACCTGAGCACTCTGACAGGTCTTTACTGCACACCTGAGCACCTGACAGGTCTTTACTGCACACCTGAACACTCTGACAGGTCTTTACTGCACCCCTGAACACTCTGACAGGTCTTTACTGCACACCTGACAGGTCTTTACTGCACACCTGAGCACCCTGACAGGTCTTTACTGCACACCTGAGCACTCTGACAGGTCTTTACTGCACACCTGAGCACCTGACAGGTCTTTACTGCACACCTGAACACCGTGACAGGTCTTTACTGCACCCCTGAACACTCTGACAGGTCTTTACTGCACACCTGAGCACTCTGACAGGTCTTTACTGCACACCTGAGCACCTGACAGGTCTTTACTGCACACCTGAACACTCTGACAGGTCTTTACTGCATACCTGAACACCTGACAGGTCTTTACTGCACACCTGAACACTCTGACAGGTCTTTACTGCACACCTGAACACTCTGACAGGTCTTTACTGCACACCTGACAGGTCTTTACTGCACACCTGAACACTCTGACAGGTCTTTACTGCACACCTGAACACCTGACAGGTCTTTACTGCACACCTGAACACCTGACAGGTCTTTACTGCACACCTGAACACTCTGACAGGTCTTTACTGCACACCTGAGCACTCTGACAGGTCTTTAATGAAACCTTTCATTAAATCTTCTGTTTTCTGAACAGAGTTTGTTCAGACTGATTGAGCAGCTGTTAGGAACAGCGTGAAACCGGAAACTGATCAAACGGTCGCAATGTGAGCTCAAAGTGATTCAGGAGTTCAGCAGACACAGGCTTCACCTCCTTATCATCTGCTTTTCATTTTTTTAA
>NC_083620.1:30198101-30200601 GCF_963584025.1 Labrus mixtus | reverse complement strand
CAGAGGCAGTGACCGTGGGGCTCCGCCCACATTCTCGTACGTCACCGATGCTTCCTTAAAGGAATGTGGGAACTCACAAACTTCTATGTTGTAAAGCAACCTACGCTCTTTAAAATTTCCTCCAAAGATGTTATTTTATTTCAGCATATCTCATAATAAAACACTTTGTGCACACTTTGCTGAACACAAATGGAGTTATTGAGCTAAACGTTTAGTTTACACGTCTGTTCATTCAAATATTATATCCATGTGCCTGTAAAAGAGATTTTATTTATATTATTATATTACATATTACATTATTATATTATTATTATTATTATTATTATTATATTCTATACACTGCACTGTTGTATAGTCGTATATAACAGATTATTGTATTTTATTGCACCATATTATATTATACCATGTTAGATTATATTACTATTAATGCTGTTTACACAGCTTGAAACTTTGATCACACAAGTCACTTTAAATCATCCCTGGTCACTTTAACTTGCCATTCACAGCACATAACTCTTAATTATCCTGTATAGTTCACTCCACTTATATACTCTTACTTATATTCATCTGTATATACCTCCTATTATTATTTTTATTTGTACTTATCCTACCTATTCTGTGAGTTTTGTATTATTTTCTGTCTTGCTGCTGCAAAGCCCGAATTTTCCCACTGTGGTGGGGATCAATAAAGTATAATCTAAAAAGTCCGCCTGATTATGACGAGCGGCCCTTGAACGCATCATTTTCAGCGCACAGACTTTTTGTCATATATTTAGTTTTCGTGTCGGCAGGTGGCAGAAGAGTTCGCAAATAAACAGAACAGACCAATAATATGACCATCGAAGAAGAAATGAAAAAAACAATGGCGGCGTACAGTGAGCTGAGCAGTTAGAGGATCTCTGAAGTTTGAAGGTGAATAATCCAAGTGTGTGTGTGTGTGTGTACGTGCGTGCGTGCGTGCGTGCGTGCGTGCGTGTGTGTGTGTGTGTGTGTGTGTGTCTGTGCGTGTGTCTGTGTCTGTGTGTGTGTGTGTGTGTGTGTGTGTGCGTGTGTCTGTGTCTGTGTGTGTGTGTGTGTGTGTGTGTGTGTGTGTGTGTGTGTGTGTGTGTGTCTGTGTGTGTGTGTGTGTGTGTGTGTGTGTCTGTGTGTGTGTGTGTGCGTGCGTGTGTGTCTGTGTCTGTCTGTGTGTGTGTGTGTGTGTGTGTGTGTGTGTGTGTGTGTGTGTGTGTGTGTGTCTGTGTCTGTGTGTGTGTGTGTGTGTCTGTGTGTGTGTGTGTGCGTGCGTGTGTGTCTGTGTCTGTGTGTGTGTGTGTGTGTGTGTGTGTCTGTGTGTGTGTGTCTGTGTGTGTGTGTGCGTGCGTGTGTGTCTGTGTCTGTCTGTGTGTGTGTGTGTGTGTGTGTGTGTGTGTGTGTGTGTGTGTGTGTGTGTGTGTGTGTGTGTGTGTGTGTGTGTGTGTGTGTGTCTCCTGAGAGTTAATATGATGGAAAGTCTCACATGGTGTGAGGTGTTTAAACCTGCTGTCACCTGGTTCCAGTCTCCTGGTCTCCTGGTCTCCTGGTCTCCTGGTCCAGGATGCAGGGCAGCAGGCCAGTGGTGGAGGTGGTCCGTCTGGGCCTGGTCTCCTACCAGGAAGCTCTGCAGCTGCAGCAGATCTATGTGAAGCGGCACCGCTCAGCTCTGGCTCACACTCTGCTGCTCTGCCAGCACCCGCCCGTCTACACCACGGGGATCAGACACAAACCTTACCCCGCCCCCCTGCTGGACCGCCTCCGCCTGCTGGGTGCCGATGTCCACCGCACCAACCGAGGAGGACTCATCACCTTCCACGGTCCGGGTCAGCTGGTCTGCTACCCAGTCCTGAACCTGTGCAGCTTTAAGAAGGTCTGCGGTGGTTCTTGAGTTTCAGGGGGTCGTGGTTGAGGGTTCAGGTGTTAACCTTCTGATCTGATCTCTCAGAGTGTTCGCTGGTACGTCTGTGAGCTGGAGAGGACCATCATCTCTGTCTGCAGCAGGTTCGGGATCCAAGCGTCCACGTCTCCTCATACTGGAGTCTGGGTCGGAGACAACAAGATCTGTGCCATGGGTAGGACAGACACTCGCTCTGACTTTTTAAAATAAATAAGATTTATGAATCCTCTAAAACTATAAGATGAAAGATTGACTTTATTGATCCTACACTACACTCTGTAAGTCATGAACACACACAAACAGGATCTTATGAACATGCACTAATGGAGAGATGTCAGAGTGATGGAGCGACCCACAGCGGGCGCTCCTGAGCTGATGGTGGGGAGGGGGTTTGGTGCCTTGCCTGTGTTCATCTGAATGGTGATTTTGTTCATTTCTTATTGGTTCATATTTTATGACTAACGACTTTACGGGTTCACATACATGAAACATGTCGAGCCTCTGAGTGAAACATAAAGTCCCGTCAGTGTGAACACAGACCTGAGAACAACAAACCCAGAGAGAGTTTGACTTCACTCTTTTTCATTACTC
>NC_083620.1:30178101-30190601 GCF_963584025.1 Labrus mixtus | reverse complement strand
AGAGAAATCTTGGTTCTTATTTTTTAGAGTTTCAGGGTATTGTTAACTTTTCTCATGTTCTGACTCATGCGGTTCTGTCTCTGACTCGTGCCGGTCTGACTTGTGCCGGTCTGACTCGACTCACAGATGAAGTGCTAGGTGTAAAACAGCTGATCACTATTGAACCTTTACCAACACAGACAGGATGGAGGGACAGTTGTCAGCAGTGGATTAATCTACCTGTGGGGCAGCAGGATCGTGTATGTGTGACTGAGTCCAGATTAAGAACCTGCTCGGCTTCTTCTCTCCTGTGCTGCAGAACCTGAGGACTCGGGCTCAGGTGGAGTCCCTGCTGGCTGACAGTCGTCACGACGATTTGAGGATGAGACTCTGCAGCAGGATGAGTTTCGGCACGGCTGGACTCCGAGCGCCGATGGGAGCTGGATTCAACCGGATTAACGATCTCACCATCATCCAGTCCACACAGGTCAGACCGGTTCGGACCAGTATGAGTGCGTTAGTAGTTTCACATACAAGTCATTGAAACTGATGACACGTAATTAATAAGTAATTATTCCTCAGTAAACTGATGTGTTCAGTCAAAACAACACACCTAAAGGCTGATAATAAACATAAATAATAAATATATCGATTGTGTCTAATATATCAAAGTGAGTTAACGTCTATCTGTGTCTGTAGGGTTTGTATTCCTACCTGTCCAGGTGTTTTGCAGACTTCAGCAGCAGAGGAGTGGTTATTGGTTTTGACACCAGAGGGCAGGAGGAGAGCGGCTGCAGCAGCGAGCGGTAACCTTAAACACCCAGAGACACTTTATTTTAAAACTGTTTTTATTTGATATATGGATTTAAGTAATAAAAAGGCAACACATTTAAAAAGTCTCCAGTTGATGTGATGATGTCACACACGATGAACAACTTTCATTGGACGCACTTTGATCCATCAACCAATCACGCTGCAGACGTTACAGCCTGTTTACCCGCTGCAGACATTACAGTCTGTTTACCTGCTGCAGACGTTACAATCTGTTTACCTGCAGACGTTACAGCCTGTTTACCTGCTGCAGACGTTACAGTCTGTTTACCTGCAGACGTTACAGTCTATTTACCTGCAGACGTTACAGTCTGTTTACCTGCAGACGTTACAGTCTATTTACCTGCAGACGTTACAGTCTGTTTACCCGCTGCAGACGTTACAGTCTGTTTACCTGCAGATGTTACAGTCTGTTTACCTGCTGCAGACGTTACAGTCTGTTTACCTGCAGACGTTACAGTCTGTTTACCTGCAGACGTTACAGTCTGTTTACCTGCAGACGTTACAGTCTATTTACCTGCAGACGTTACAGTCTATTTACCTGCAGACGTTACAGTCTGTTTACCCGCTGCAGACGTTACAGTCTGTTTACCTGCAGATGTTACAGCCTGTTTACCTGCTGCAGACGTTACAGTCTGTTTACCTGCAGACGTTACAGCCTGTTTACCTGCTGCAGACGTTACAGTTTGTTTACCTGCTGCAGACGTTACAGTCTGTTTACCTGCTGCAGACGTTACAGTCTGTTTACCCGCTGCAGACGTTACAGTCTATTTACCCGCTGCAGACGTTACAGTCTGTTTACCCGCTGCAGACGTTACAGTCTGTTCACCCGCTGCAGACGTTACAGTCTGTTTACCCGCTGCAGACGTTACAGCCTGTTTACCCGCTGCAGGCGTTAGTCTATTTACCCGCTGCAGACGTTACAGTCTGTTTACCCGCTGCAGACGTTACAGTCTTTTTACCTGCTGCAGACGTTACAGTCTGTTTACCTGCTGCAGACGTTACAGCCTGTTTACCTGCTGCAGACGTTACAGTCTGTTTACCTGCTGCAGACGTTACAGCCTGTTTACCTGCAGATGTTACAGTCTGTTTACCTGCTGCAGACGTTAGAGTCTGTTTACCTGTTGCAGACGTTACAGTCTGTTTACCTGCAGACGTTACAGCCTGTTTACCCACTGCAGGCGTTACAGTCTGTTTACCCGCTGCAGACGTTACAGTCTGTTTACCCGCTGCAGACGTTACAGCCTGTTTACCCGCTGCAGATGTTACAGCCTGTTTACCCGCTGCAGATGTTACAGTCTGTTTACCTGCTGCAGACATTACAGCCTGTTTACCCGCTGCAGACGTTACAGTCTTTTTACCCGCTGCAGACGTTACAGTCTGTTTACCTGCTGCAGACGTTACAGCCTGTTTACCCGCTGCAGACGTTACAGCCTGTTTTCCCGCTGCAGACGTTACAGTCTATTTACCTGCTGCAGACGTTACAGTCTGTTTACCCGCTGCAGACGTTACAGTCTGTTTACCTGCTGCAGACGTTACAGTCTGTTTACCTGCAGATGTTACAGCCTGTTTACCCGCTGCAGGCGTTACAGTCTATTTACCCGCTGCAGACGTTACAGTCTTTTTACCTGCTGCAGACGTTACAGTCTGTTTACCTGCTGCAGACGTTACAGCCTGTTTACCTGCTGCAGACGTTACAGTCTGTTTACCTGCAGATGTTACAGTCTGTTTACCTGCTGCAGACGTTACAGCCTGTTTACCTGCAGAAGTTACAGTCTGTTTACCCGCTGCAGACGTTACAGTCTGTTTACCTGTTGCAGACGTTACAGTCTGTTTACCTGCAGACGTTACAGCCTGTTTACCCACTGCAGGCGTTACAGTCTGTTTACCAGCTGCAGACGTTACAGTCTGTTTACCCGCTGCAGACGTTACAGCCTGTTTACCCGCTGCAGACGTTACAGTCTATTTACCTGCTGCAGACGTTACAGTCTGTTTACCCGCTGCAGACGTTACAGTCTGTTTACCTGCTGCAGACGTTACAGTCTGTTTACCTGCAGATGTTACAGTCTGTTTACCTGCTGCAGACGTTACAGTCTGTTTACCTGCTGCAGACGTTACAGTCTGTTTACCTGCAGACGTTACAGCCTGTTTACCTGCTGCAGACGTTACAGTCTGTTTACCCGCTGCAGACGTTACAGTCTATTTACCTGCTGCAGACGTTACAGTCTGTTTACCCGCTGCAGACGTTACAGTCTGTTTACCCGCTGCAGACGTTACAGCCTGTTTACCCGCTGCAGACGTTACAGCCTGTTTTCCCGCTGCAGACGTTACAGTCTATATACCTGCTGCAGACGTTACAGTCTGTTTACCCGCTGCAGACGTTACAGTCTGTTTACCTGCTGCAGACGTTACAGTCTGTTTACCTGCAGATGTTACAGTCTGTTTACCTGCTGCAGACGTTACAGTCTGTTTACCTGCTGCAGACGTTACAGTCTGTTTACCTGCAGACGTTACAGCCTGTTTACCTGCTGCAGACGTTACAGTCTGTTTACCCGCTGCAGACGTTACAGTCTATTTACCTGCTGCAGACGTTACAGTCTGTTTACCCGCTGCAGACGTTACAGTCTGTTTACCCGCTGCAGACGTTACAGTCTGTTTACCCGCTGCAGACGTTACAGCCTGTTTACCCGCTGCAGGCGTTACAGTCTATTTACCCGCTGCAGACGTTACAGTCTTTTTACCTGCTGCAGACGTTACAGTCTGTTTACCTGCTGCAGACGTTACAGCCTGTTTACCTGCTGCAGACGTTACAGTCTGTTTACCTGCAGATGTTACAGTCTGTTTACCTGCTGCAGACGTTACAGCCTGTTTACCTGCAGAAGTTACAGTCTGTTTACCCGCTGCAGACGTTACAGTCTGTTTACCTGTTGCAGACGTTACAGTCTGTTTACCTGCAGACGTTACAGCCTGTTTACCCACTGCAGGCGTTACAGTCTGTTTACCCGCTGCAGACGTTACAGTCTGTTTACCCGCTGCAGACGTTACAGCCTGTTTACCCGCTGCAGACGTTACAGTCTATTTACCTGCTGCAGACGTTACAGTCTGTTTACCCGCTGCAGACGTTACAGTCTGTTTACCTGCTGCAGACGTTACAGTCTGTTTACCTGCAGATGTTACAGTCTGTTTACCTGCTGCAGACGTTACAGTCTGTTTACCTGCTGCAGACGTTACAGTCTGTTTACCTGCAGACGTTACAGCCTGTTTACCTGCTGCAGACGTTACAGTCTGTTTACCCGCTGCAGACGTTACAGTCTGTTTACCCGCTGCAGACGTTACAGCCTGTTTACCCGCTGCAGACGTTACAGTCTATTTACCCGCTGCAGACGTTACAGTCTGTTTACCCGCTGCAGACGTTACAGCCTGTTTACCCGCTGCAGACGTTACAGTCTGTTTACCTGATGCAGACGTTACAGTCTGTTTACCCACTGCAGACGTTACAGCCTATTTACCCGCTGCAGACGTTGCAGTCTGTTTACCTGCAAACGTTACAGTCTGTTTACCCGCTGCAGACGTTACAGCCTATTTACCCGCTGCAGACGTTGCAGTCTGTTTACCTGCAAACGTTACAGTCCGTTTACCCGCTGCAGACGTTACAGTCTGTTTACCCGCTGCAGACGTTACAGTCTATTTACCTGCAGACGTTACAGTCTGTTTACCTGCAAACGTTACAGTCTGTTTACCCGCTGCAGACGTTACAGTCTGTTTACCTGCTGCAGACGTTACAGCCTTTTTACCCGCTGTAGACGTTACAGTCTGTTTACCCGCTGCAGACGTTACAGCCTGTTTACCCGCTGCAGACGTTACAGTCTGTTTACCTGCTGCAGACGTTACAGCCTGTTTACCAGCAGATGTTACGGTCTGTTTACCTGCTGCAGACATTACAGCCTGTTTACCTGCTGCAGACGTTACAGTCTGTTTACCTGTTGCAGATATTACAGTCTGTTTACCTGCTGCAGACGTTACAGCCTGTTTACCTGCTGCAGATGTTACAGTCTGTTTACCTGCTGCAGACGTTACAGTCTGTTTACCTGCTGCAGGCGTTACAGTCTGTTTATCCGCTGCAGACGTTACAGTCTGTTTACCTGCTGCAGATGTTACAGCCTGTTTACCTGCTGCAGACATTACAGCCTGTTTACCTGCTGCAGACGTTACAGTCTGTTTACCTGCAGACGTTACAGTCTGTTTACCTGCTGCAAACGTTACAGTCTGTTTACCCGCTGCAGACGTTACAGTCTGTTTACCTGCTGCAGACGTTTCAGTCTGTTTACCTGCAAACGTTACAGTCTGTTTACCCGCTGCAGACGTTACAGCCTATTTACCCGCTGCAGACGTTACAGTCTGTTTACCCGCTGCAGACGTTACAGTCTGTTTACCTGCAGACGTTACAGTCTGTTTACCTGCTGCAAACGTTACAGTCTGTTTACCTGCAGACGTTACAGTCTGTTTACCTGCTGCAAACGTTACAGTCTGTTTACCTGCTGCAGACGTTACAGTCTGTTTACCCGCTGCAGACGTTACAGTCTGTTTACCTGCTGCAGACGTTACAGTCTGTTTACCTGCAAACGTTACAGTCTGTTTACCCGCTGCAGACGTTACAGCCTATTTACCCGCTGCAGACGTTACAGTCTGTTTACCCGCTGCAGGCGTTACAGTCTGTTTACCTGCTGCAGACGTTACAGCCTGTTTACCTGCTGCAGACGTTACAGTCTGTTTACCTGCAGATGTTACAGTCTGTTTACCTGCTGCAGACGTTACAGCCTGTTTACCTGCAGATGTTACAGTCTGTTTACCCGCTGCAGACGTTACAGTCTGTTTACCTGTTGCAGACGTTACAGTCTGTTTACCTGCAGACGTTACAGCCTGTTTACCCACTGCAGGCGTTACAGTCTGTTTACCCGCTGCAGACGTTACAGTCTGTTTACCCGCTGCAGACATTACAGCCTGGTTACCCGCTGCAGACGTTACAGTCTATTTACCTGCTGCAGACGTTACAGTCTGTTTACCCGCTGCAGACGTTACAGTCTGTTTACCTGCTGCAGACGTTACAGTCTGTTTACCTGCAGATGTTACAGTCTGTTTACCTGCTGCAGACGTTACAGTCTGTTTACCTGCTGCAGACGTTACAGTCTGTTTACCTGCAGACGTTACAGCCTGTTTTCCTGCTGCAGACGTTACAGTCTGTTTACCCGCTGCAGACGTTACAGTCTATTTACCTGCTGCAGACGTTACAGTCTGTTTACCCGCTGCAGACGTTACAGTCTGTTTACCCGCTGCAGACGTTACAGTCTGTTTACCTGCAAACGTTACAGTCTGTTTACCCGCTGCAGACGTTACAGCCTATTTACCCGCTGCAGACGTTACAGTCTGTTTACCCGCTGCAGACGTTACAGCCTGTTTACCCGCTGCAGACGTTACAGTCTGTTTACCTGATGCAGACGTTACAGTCTGTTTACCCACTGCAGACGTTACAGCCTATTTACCCGCTGCAGACGTTGCAGTCTGTTTACCTGATGCAGACGTTACAGTCTGTTTACCCACTGCAGACGTTACAGCCTATTTACCCGCTGCAGACGTTACAGTCTGTTTACCTGCTGCAGACGTTACAGTCTGTTTACCTGCAAACGTTACAGTCTGTTTACCCGCTGCAGACGTTACATCCTATTTACCCGCTGCAGACGTTGCAGTCTGTTTACCTGCAAACGTTACAGTCTGTTTACCCGCTGCAGACGTTACAGTCTGTTTACCCGCTGCAGACGTTACAGTCTGTTTACCTGCGGACGTTACAGTCTGTTTACCTGCAAACGTTACAGTCTGTTTACCCGCTGCAGACGTTACAGTCTGTTTACCTGCTGCAGACGTTACAGCCTGTTTACCTGCAGACGTTACAGTCTGTTTACCTGCTGCAGACATTACAGCCTGTTTACCTGCTGCAGACGTTACAGTCTGTTTACCTGCAGACGTTACAGTCTGTTTACCTGCTGCAAACGTTACAGTCTGTTTACCCGCTGCAGACGTTACAGCCTGTTTTCCCGCTGCAGACGTTACAGTCTATTTACCTGCTGCAGACGTTACAGTCTGTTTACCCGCTGCAGACGTTACAGTCTGTTTACCTGCTGCAGACGTTACAGTCTGTTTACCTGCAAACTTTACAGTCTGTTTACCCGCTGCAGACGTTACAGTCTGTTTACCTGCTGCAGACGTTACAGTCTGTTTACCTGCAAACGTTACAGTCTGTTTACCCGCTGCAGACGTTACAGCCTATTTACCCGCTGCAGACGTTACAGTCTGTTTACCCGCTGCAGACGTTACAGTCTGTTTACCTGCAAACGTTACAGCCTGTTTACCTGCTGCAGACGTTACAGTCTGTTTACCTGCAGACGTTACAGTCTGTTTACCTGCTGCAAACGTTACAGTCTGTTTACCCGCTGCAGACGTTACAGTCTGTTTACCTGCTGCAGACGTTACAGTCTGTTTACCTGCAAACGTTACAGTCTGTTTACCCGCTGAAGACGTTACAGCCTATTTACCCGCTGCAGACGTTACAGTCTGTTTACCCGCTGCAGACGTTACAGTCTGTTTACCTGCAAACGTTACAGCCTGTTTACCTGCTGCAGACGTTTCAGTCTGTTTACCTGCAGACGTTACAGTCTGTTTACCTGCTGCAAACGTTACAGTCTGTTTACCCGCTGCAGACGTTACAGTCTGTTTACCTGCTGCAGACGTTACAGTCTGTTTACCTGCAAACGTTACAGTCTGTTTACCCGCTGCAGACGTTACAGCCTATTTACCCGCTGCAGACGTTACAGTCTGTTTACCCGCTGCAGACGTTATAGTCTGTTTACCTGCAAACGTTACAGTCTGTTTACCCGCTGCAGACGTTACAGTCTGTTTACCTGCTGCAGACGTTACAGCCTATTTACCCGCTGCAGACGTTGCAGTCTGTTTACCTGCTGTAGACGTTACAGACTGTTTACCAGCTGCAAACGTTACAGTCCGTTTACCTGCAGACGTTACAGTCTGTTTACCTGCTGTAGACGTTACAGACTGTTTACCAGCTGCAGACGTTACAGTCCGTTTATCTGCAGACGTTGCAGTCTGTTTACCTGCTGTAGACGTTACAGACTGTTTACCAGCTGCAGACGTTACAGTCTGTTTACCTGCAGACGTTACAGTCTGTTTACCCGCTGTAGACGTTACAGACTGTTTACCAGCTGCAGACGTTACAGTCCGTTTACCTGCAGACGTTACAGCCTGTTTACCAGCTGCAGACGTCACAGTCTGTTTACCTGCAGACGTTACAGACTGTTTACCAGCTGCAGACGTTACAGTCCGTTTACCTGCAGACGTTACAGACTGTTTACTAGCTGCAGACGTTACAGTCTGTTTACCTGCAGACGTTACAGTCTGTTTACCCGCTGTAGACGTTACAGACTGTTTACCAGCTGCAGACGTTACAGTCCGTTTTCCTGCAGACGTTACAGTCTGTTTACCTGCTGCAGACGTTACAGTCTTTTTAATCTCTGTAGACGTTACAGTCTGTTTACCTGCAGACGTTACAGTCTGTTTACCCGCTGCAGGCGTTACAGTCTGTTTACCTGCAGACGTTACAGTCTGTTTACCTGCAGACGTTACAGTCTGTTTACCTGCAGACGTTACAGTCTGTTTACCCGCTGCAGACGTTACAGCCTGTTTACCCGCTGCAGACGTTACAGTCTGTTTACCTGCAGACGTTACAGTCTGTATACCCGCTGCAGACGTTACAGCCTGTTTACCTGCTGCAGATGTTACAGTCTGTTTACCTGCTGCAGACGTTACAGTCTGTTTACCTGCAGACGTTACAGTCTGTTTACCTGCTGCAGACATTACAGTCTGTTTACCTGCAGACGTTACAGTCTGTTTACCTGCTGCAGACGTTACAGTCTGTTTACCTGCAGACGTTACAGCCTGTTTACCTGCAGACGTTACAGCCTGTTTACCTGCAGGCGTTACAGTCTGTTTACCTGCAGACGTTACAGTCTGTTTACCTGCAGACGTTACAGTCTGTTTACCTGCAGACGTTACAGTCTGTTTACCCGCTGCAGACGTTACAGTCTGTTTACCTGCTGCAGACGTTACAGTCTGTTTACCCGCTGCAGACGTTACAGTCTGTTTACCTGCTGCAGACGTTACAGTCTGTTTACCCGCTGCAGACGTTACAGCCTGTTTACCCATTACAGTGTGTGTGTGTGTGTGTGTGTGTGTGCGTTTCAGATTTGCGAAGCTGACGGCGGCCGTGATGCTGAGCAGAGACGTTCCTGTTCATCTCTTCTCCACGTTTGTCCCCACGCCGTACGTGGTGAGGACACACTAACGCGTCCCTTCCTGCTGCAGACACCTGCTGGTCATCATTCTTAGGGGGAAGTTATTAATGTGCTGGTAAATGTGTTTTCAGCCGTACGCTGTGAAGAAGCTGGGTGCGGCGGCCGGCGTGATGATCACAGCGTCTCACAACGCCAAAGAGGACAACGGATACAAGGTGAGAGAGCAGCACAGGTCAATCACTCAAACACCTCGCTGTCAAACGCTTCTCATTAAACCACGCTGTGGCCAGAATCAAACTTTCACAGAATCAAAGATGGCGGGCGAAGTGACAGAGGTGTGACGCAGTTTGTCCCGTATTTCCAAGATGCCTTGAACTCAGCATCATTCAGCCGGCTAGTTCCCGCCTCCTTGGAGCGTCCATTGGTTTGTTTTGTTCTTTTTTGGCATGAGCAATGAGAGCTCGTCAGTGATTGGGTGAGAGAAAGTCATAGGAGTCCGAAGGAAACATGTCTGCAGCTGCCTCTGATACCCGCACCGTGAACCATAGAAACGTAAACGGATGCAGAAATGCAGACGTGAGTAGAAAGTAATGCCTGGCTTGACAGTGTCAGTGAAAATGAATATAATGTAAAGGAAGCTATTGTAGGCCAATTAATATATTTTCTCCCATGTTTATAGATAGGTTATTCCAGTATAGTTTGGATAGTGTGAAAATTTTTCGGTACGTAAAACAAAAAGATGACATTTATTTTAGCCAAATCTGTATTCACACTTTGGCCTGGGCGAGATATCATCAATACCACATCAATATATCGACAGTAGACACTTAATTAATACAATAAGAAAATAGTTCAAAACCATATTAATAGTATCATTCATGAGAAAACAACAAAAACGTCAGACAGGCGGACAGAATAAATGAATGAAAATACTATTGAATTCGTACCGTTTATTTAATTAAAAATCTGTCATCTTACTACTCCCCTCTATCTTACAGCAGCATGAGTTTAAGTTAAGTTGTAAATTAAATAGCTAGTAGTAAGCATCTGCTGAAGTCCTGTTAGGTTCATTTCATTGTTCATACATTACTGTATCTGCCTTTACACTGAAGTTTTGTGTTTTTGTAAATTATTTCAGAAAAAAAAGTGTTAATAAAGCACTTAAAACTTTAAGTATGACTCTTATTACTTCATTAAAACCACGTTTTAAATCATGATTCACCACAACTGGTGCCTCACCCCACCGTTGGGCCAGTGGTGGTCAGGCCCCTATTGAGTTGCACCCCGCTGCGGGGTGTCCTTTATTTTTGTGCTTGGAAGGTGGCAGCCCTATGTGACAGAGTGACGCTGCGTTTAACTGGACGTGTTCATGTTGTAAACAAACAGAGGAAAAGGAACTCGCTGGAGAGCAGAAACGAGTACGAGGCAGTTTTATTACGTGCATCAAGATCTCAGTGATCACATGATAGTAAGTTAACACATCAGCTCACTCTAACCTCACACAGAAATGGCGGGAAAGTGAGTGAAGTGAGAGTGTCTGTCATGCAGCTCGCTCTGAATGTTTCAGGACGCTTTCAGGAGTTTTGGTCGTATGTGATTACTCCATGGATTCAAATGTCTCACATTTCCACAAAGAATGATTTCACTCTTACAGAACTTCCTCCTCAGCATCAGATGTGGCTCCGTGTCCCCCCCCCCCCCCCCCCTGCAGGTGTACTGGTGTAACGGCGCTCAGATCTCTTCGCCTCACGACAAGGAGATCCTGCGGAGTATCGAGGAGCAGCTGGAGCCGTGGAGCGCCTCCTGCTGGGAGGAGGAGGTGGTGCACAGCAGCTCCCTGAGGACTGACCCCCTGAGCCAGATCAACGGCTGTTACATGGACGAGCTCACCTCCCTCTGCTATCACAGGTGAGAGTCGGAGTCCTTTACAGGTCGTCTAAAGACCTCTGCAGGTAGTGCAAAGACGAAGGTAAAGGTAAGACTTGCTCACCTGTCTCAGGTAAGACAAAGAGGCTGATTGAGCGACGTGTTTTTGTGCGTCTCAGGGATCTGAACAGAAGTTGTCCGTTAAAGTTCGTCCACTCGTCGTTCCATGGCGTGGGACACGTCTTCGTCCAGCAGGCCTTCCTCACGTTCGGCTTGGCTCCCCCGATCCCCGTCCCCGAGCAGAAGGACCCCGACCCAAACTTCTCGTCCGTCCGCTGCCCAAACCCCGAGGAGGGGGAGTCGGTGCTGGTAGGAGACGGTCCTGGTTCTTCAGCTGGTTTCTATCACTCAGTATCTTGTTCTTCTTTTGATGATCTTGTTTTTTTCTCTCGTGTGCTCTGCAGGAACTTTCTCTTCTTCTGGCAGAGAAGGAAAACGCTCGGATCGTTCTGGCCACAGATCCCGACGCCGACCGTTTGGCTGTAGCCGAGAAATCTGACGGGTAACAGATGTTTTCTAAAAGAATAGAATAGAGAGAGGAACCAGCACTGGGACGTTTTCATCACCAGTGTTGGCTATTGGTTTTATTTTTATGATTATTGATCAATTCTATTTTACCATTTCTGAAATTGTCCAGTAAAAAATCCTGATACTTTACGTAGTTTGATTTCTTTCCCAGCCCGAGTAGAAGCTGTTTAAACCTCGATGCTGCAGGTGTAGTTGTTTCAGGTGTAGTTGCTGCAGGTGTAGTTGTTTCAGGTGTAGTTGCTGCAGGTGTGGTTGTTTCAGGTGTAGTTGCTGCAGGTGTAGTTGTTTCAGGTGTAGTTGTTTCAGGTGTAGTTGCTGCAGGTGTAGTTGTTTCAGGTGTAGTTGTTTCAGGTGTAGTTGCTGCAGGTGTAGTTGTTTCAGGTGTAGCTGCTTCAGGTGTAGTTGCTGCAGGTGTAGTTGTTTCAGGTGTAGTTGCTGCAGGTGTAGTTGTTTCAGGTGTAGTTGTTGCAAGTGTAGTTGTTTCAGGTGTAGTTGCTGCAGGTGTAGTTGTTGCAGGTGTAGTTGTTTCAGGTGTAGTTGCTGCAGGTGTAGTTGCTGCAAGTGTAGTTGTTTCAGGTGTAGTTGCTGCAGGTGTAGTTGTTGCAGGTGTAGTTGTTTCAGGTGTAGTTGCTGCAGGTGTAGTTGTTGCAGGTGTAGTTGCTGCAGGTGTAGTTGTTTCAGGTGTAGTTGCTGCAGGTGTAGTTGTTTCAGGTGTAGTTGCTGCAGGTGTAGTTGTTTCAGGTGTAGTTGCTGCAGGTGTAGTTGTTGCAGGTGTAGTTGTAGTTGTTTCAGGTGTAGTTGTTTCAGGTGTAGTTGCTGCAGGTGTAGTTTTTGCAGGTGTAGTTGCTGCAGGTGTAGTTGTTGCAGGTGTAGTTG
>NC_083620.1:30125601-30168101 GCF_963584025.1 Labrus mixtus | reverse complement strand
GCCGTAGATGTTGTTGACCATGGTGTCGGAGCACGACAGCTTCACCACCTCCCAGTTGGTGCAGAAGATTTTGGGGATGTGGCGCCCACAGAGCGGCAGGCGGGCGGTCAGCGTTACGCCCACTGATGTCTCCAGCAGCGAGAAACTCCAGGTGAGGAGCAGCAGCTGCACCACTCGCTGCGTGGTCATCACCGTGTGGTACTGCAGCGGCTTACAGATCGCCAGGTAACGGTCGAACGCCATGACGGTCAGACTTGTGAACTCAACAAACACGTAACTATAAACCACGAAGATCTGAGTCAGGCAGCCGGCGTACGTGATGACGTGCGAGTCGGCCAGGAGGTCGTGGAGGAGTTTGGGGTAGAAGCTGGACGCCCCGCAGATTCCATTAAAACAAAGGTTACACAGGAAGATGTAGATGGGCTCGTGGAGCGACTTCTCCAGCCACACAACCACGATGAGCGTCAGGTTGATGAAGATGGTGAGCAGGTACGACACGAGGGCGAACGAGAAGTACGCGTGACGGTTTGTCAGAGAGGCGTTCAGACCCTGAAGAACAAAAACCAGCTCTGAGGTGTTCTCCATCGTGACACAGAAACCCTGAACGCAGAGTCACGTCAGAGAGGAACGCACGCCATCAGACAGGAAATACAAATCATCAAACAGGAAATACACGTCATCAGAGAGGAACGCACGCCATCAGACAGGAAATACAAATCATCAAACAGGAAATACACGTCATCAGAGAGAAACGCACGCCATCAGACAGGAAGTACACGCCATCAGAGAGGAATGAACGCCATCAGACAGGAAATACACGTTATCAGAGAAGAATGAACGCCATCAAACAGGAAATACACGTCATCAGAGAGAAACGAACGCCATCAGACAGGAAATACAAATCATCAAACAGGAAATACACGTCATCAGAGAGAAACGAACGCCATCAGACAGGAAATACAAATCATCAAACAGGAAATACACGTCATCAGAGAGGAACGCACGCCATCAAACAGGAAGTACACGCCATCAGAGAAGAATGAACGCCATCAGACAGGAAATACAAATCATCAGAGAGGAATGAACGCCATCAAACAGGAAATACACGTCATCAGAGAGGAATGAACGCCATCAAACAGGAAATACACGTCATCAGAGAGGAATGAACGCCATCAAACAGGAAATACACGTTATCAGAGAGGAACTGGAGAGATGCTCGCTCACATTCAGTCAAACTGAATCCAAACGTGAACAGAACGCAGCACGTCACTGCTGCAGGTTCAGCACAGATCAAAGATCATTTAAAGGTTCACACTGATGGTCACAGAGGATCTGAAGAGACGTTCAGGTTCTTTAAAAACAGAATCTTTCAAACTCAACAGAAGAAGAAGAAGAGGAAGCTGCTCTGTGAAGAAACAAAGTGAGACATGACTCCTCATGAAACATTCAGCTGCAGACTCAGTTACATCACAGCAGAAAAACAAACAAATTCAATTCTGGTTTTAAGGTCACACTTTCAGGGCGACACTTTGACTCGTTCATGAACACTTCATGAGCAGACAATCAGAGAAAACATCACGCCATCACACAGAGACGAGCCGCCAAGCGAGCAACCGACCTCCGCTCAGCCTGCAGCCGCTCTTATACCTGATCCTCACAGACAGGGTGCACTGTGATGTCATCAGAGAGGAGCTGAGGCCACGCCCCCCCTCTCTCCAGTCGATCAGAAGTCTTCAGTGGCTGCGTTTGGAGATCTCCTGATTCAGTCTTTTTTTTTTATCTCTCAGGATATCTGATCATAAAAAATAAATTCCTGCTCTTAAACTTTCAGGTGAACTTTACCTGAGCATGTCTCTGTTCTTTCACTCCTCACATTTCAACCTGTTTCTTTGTCTTTCCAGCCTCCATGTATGAACACTGACCACAGTCTGCATAAAACGACTCAGTGACGTCATCACTGGTTTCTGAAGAGGAACTCTTTAGCACCCATTCATAGACTGGACTACGGTGGCCCTGAAGGTCAACTGTCTAAATATTTCATGATTGCGAAAAACATTTCACAACATGCAAAAATATTCATGAAACACAAAAACATTTAAAAAACAGGGCGCTTGTGGCAGAGTGGTTAGTGCGCGCGCCCCATGTGTGGAGGCTGTAGTCCTCCAAGCGGGCAGCCCGGGCTCAAATCCGACTTGTGGCTCATTTCCTGCATGTCATTCCCCTCTCTCTCTCTCCCTCTCTCCCTGATTTCCAGGTCTATCCACTGTCCTATCTCTCAAATAAAGGCAAAAAAAAGCCCAAAAATAACATAAAAATATTTTAGGAACTGTGAAATGGTGAAATGTTTTTGCAGTTCCTAAAATATTTGTATATTTTTTTTACATGTTTTGTCTTTTTTCTTCTTTCTTCGTTTGGTGTCTAACCTCTCCGACCGTTCAGAGCCGCTGTCGCTCCTGAGGATGCGGTAGAGGGGCTAAAAGTGGGACTGACTACCTGAGGTCCCAGTTGAGGACGAGACCCTTATTGGACCTAAAATAAAATGTAAGTGTAGTTTCACATTAGGGACACGGACCCCAAAGTCCGGATCATTGGACCATACCGAGTCCCCTTGAAGAGGGGGTCTAGGGTCCGGGTCCCTTGCTAGATGTGTTGCTTCTTCTTCTTTCTGCTTCTTGATTTTCAAACCAACTATGTGCATACCGCCCCCTGCTGTGTGTGAAAACTGACCGAATGAAAACGATCCTCAACTCTGTCTCAACTCTGAAAGAAAGTTTAAAAAAGTCAAATCAATTAAAAAGTAAAAGAATGCATACATTACAAACAAATACACTGAAGCAGCGTGTGATCAAAGATCTCAGGCTGCATTCACACCTCAGCTGTTTGAACCATTGGCTCTTTGTCCGTCTGGTTCCGGAACAAACTCTGGTCCAATCCTCCGAACCGGGGTCTCGGTTGGCTTCCAAGTACACCGGAGGTCGATTGGCCGTAGGTGACTACGCGATCCAGACCAAAAAAGTGAATCAATCCCTCGGACAGGTGTGGCAGATCTAGGAGCTCCTGAGCTCTTGTAGGGTCCTCAGGATTGTCCAAAGTAGTTTCTGATGATTATTGAAAACTGAAATCTCTGAAGTTTAAACATGACGTATGAAGAAGTGTTGGACATTCCTTGATGTCCGTCTGCTAAATGAGTTGTAGAATTTATTTCTTCAAAGAGGAAATCTGTGGAAAAAGAAAACACTGAAGTGGTTTTTAACGTCTCAGAGAGTCAGTGTCTCCCTGTAGTCTCAGTGATGTAAAAGAAGAACACTGCTGCATCTTTGAATGTCTCATTTCACTTTAACAAACTCTCAGACAGTAATATCCACCTTATGACATCACACATTGACCTTATGACATCACACATTGACCTTATGACATCACACATTGACCTTATGACATCACACATTGACGTGATGACATCACACATTGACCTTATGACATCACACATTGACGTGATGACATCACACATTGACCTTATGACATCACACATTGACCTTTGTTACCGTTCCTTTGAGCTGTTTGACCTCACTTTGGGATCCCTAACCACTTCCTGTTTCTGTGCTTAACTTCCTGTCCTAACCTTCCATCTACAGGAAGCTCCTTACTTTATTTCAAAATAAAAGCACTCAGCAAGTACTCTCAGCTTAAGACAGGGCAGACCTTCAAATTAATAGCCTCACAGAATTTTTAAAAATGTGAAATAATGGAATTTCAAACATGAGATTTAAAGTTGTAATTGTTTGACTGCCCGAGTTTGAACAGTGAACATACGTAACAGTTCTTTAAAAACAAATCAAACCTACAGTCGAGCTCTGAAGTGATTCTTCAAAATAAAAACCTTCAACACGTGCACATAAACAAACAGACCAGACCAGGTCAAAGGTCACTCCAGCACGTCAACATGTGGGTCCCTGAGGCGTCCTTACATCAGACACTGTTTCCACTATTTCCCTCTGAAGCAAATTACCTTCAGAGCCGTTAACCAGTGAGACCAATCAGCCTTCAGAGCTGTTAACCAGTGAGACCAATCAGCCAGCAGACCTTCACTCTGGTTCCTCAGAGAGACCATAATGACCTCCCCTCAGACCCCCACACCTCAGGGTGGACACACACACACACACACACACACACACACACACACACACACACACACACACGTAAACAACAAACAGATGAACAAATCTTAATCTTTTTCTTGACTTTTGATCTTTATTTCTGATGTTTATCACAAAGAACACGACATCGTGGACTGCTTGTTCTCTTTTTGAACAGTTGGAGGTCGGACGGGTCACACGAGCTGACGGAGAGAAACTTCATCCGTTCTAAACAGTTTTTACTGAAAATGAGTAACTAGCTAGTTTCCAGTTATTACTATCAAAAAGTTACTAACGGAGTAACTGCTGACCTAATATTCATATTCTCATTTTTTAGTGTTGCTTTGACAACTCGCACATTTCAAATATCACCGTGGTCATTTTTGACGTGTGGTTATTGAACCCATTAGATCTCTGAAGACGACCGACTCAAAGGTTGATATGAAGCTTGTCGCCGCCAATTCACCTGTCTATCAGTCTACAATCCGTCACATGGAGGAGCAGGCGGTGTTTAAAACCAAGCCGGCTGGTATGGATCGCTCATCCTCGTGAGCTGCACCTGGGTCTGCAGGGTTTGCAGGGTATGCGGGGTCTACGACGTCTGCGGGGTCTGCAGGGTCTGCGGCGTCTGCGGGGGTTTGCAGGGTATGCGGGGTCTGCGGGGGTTTGCAGGGTATGCGGCGTCTGCGGCGTCTGCGGCGTCTGCGGGGTCTACGCGGTCTGCACGGTCTGCACGGTCTGCGGCGTCTGTGGCATCTGCGGGGTCCTCATTCCTGTAACGCTGCCAGACTCAACCCTGTAATGTTAAGAGCTCAGACAATAAGGCCACCTTCATCCTTTGCGGTGGTTTCATCAACTTTGATGGATTTGGTTTATTCGTACGCAGATTTTCTCTCGCCGCTTAAAGTCGGTCACAGCTGAAAATTTGAAGACCTGTGTTAAAACTACATCCACATGTTCGGGCGTTTGTTGGCCGATGCTGAAGTTGATCCAGTCGTTTCCTGGTCCTGAGAAATGAAACCTGTAGTACCTACAGTGGCCACTGGAGGCTGGCTCCAAAAGTGAGTCGATCCTCATAGAGACCCAGTTAGATGAATCCAGTGGATTCCTGTCTGTGGACACAGGCCCTTAAAGACGGTTTCTTCACTAGAGCCATAAATCACACACTCGTTTCTCAGTACTCACCCCCCCCCCCCCCCCCCCACGAACAAACGAGGGAACAAAAGGAGAAAGTTTGAAAAACAACAAAGGTTTTCTGTCTTTCTTTATATATCTGCTGTCCAAGTAAACGAGCACTGAGGGAGAATCCATTTACTGACACACGTCATATGACTCCTCTACAGTAGGTGGCGATATGCCCTCTTTCAGGTCGTTACCAGTGGACCGTCTTCGTCCTCATCTGTCACCTCACATAGCAAACAATGGAGTCTAAGGCTGTTTTGGGAACAGCGTACTACATACTACTATCTAAATCAGTCTGCAGTATATACTGTATACTGCATACTGAGTTCAACAGTAGTATGTAGTATGACTGCCAGTCGTCGGTTATTTTGCAGTATGCTTGGCACGGTTAAACTGGTTTCCGGTCCTGGAATGAGGAAGTAAACAACTGCCCATCTGGAGGTAATTAACATAATTAAAATAAAACAAGTCTACAATCTCTCATAGATTCATTTATACACAATGCCCTGGGTTGAAATATGATTGGCATGCTTTTAAAGTTGTAGTTTACTTTTCAGACATTCAGGTTGAACTTTTACTCAGCTGTGAATAATATGAAGAGCAGGCCGAGGACCCTGTAACTGCAGCTGCTGGTCCAGCTGTGGCACATGAACTGTACAGTCTACGAAGACTTATAAATATATGAACATGTCATATTTGTTATAGGCACTTTGCATTATGGGAAACAGTACGTGAGGTAGACTGGTCCGATGCATACTGTACATTTTTCCCGAATCAGATCTCGCAGTTGTTCGCATACTGCATTTTGGCCAAATCAGTACATACTAGTAGTATAGTATGCAGTTTGGAAAACAGCCTAAGTTCCTTCCATCTGTGTCCCTCAGCATGTGAACCTCCTTCAGGTGACCACAACATGTCCTGCGTCTCCTGGAACACTCTCCACGTTGATCCCTTCGTCTGGTACTCTTCTCTGATTTCTTCGTCTTGTTGTTCGACTTCCGGGTCAAGGCACGGCGAGGGAGCTGTGGAGCATGCTCAGAAAGTCTAGTCCGGTTCTGGTCTGATTGAACTGTTTGACCCCCCAACCTCATTATGTAGGTTTGTTAGTCCAGCTGTGTCAAGTTCAACTTTGTAGGATTTCACTCAGACGAACGTGTTCAGGGATTTGAGTCGGACAATTCTTTTTTTTGTTGAACACCATGTAAACGTGCTGAGTGTGTTTGGATCAGCTGTTTCATGGCAGAGACCAGTCATGTGACTAACAGAGAAAGTATTAATCCAGCACCACACCTGCTGATCCACACTTCTCTCTCCTGAGCCCTGCGTGTTGTTCTGCTGCTCATTCAGAACCCAGAGACAAAGTGAGCACACATCTGATGCTCCTCCTGTTTACTATTCAAACTTGTAATGATGGTTCATGAGGTCAGAGTGAGCGTGCTCTGGACCTGTCGTCTCCTCACAGCCGGGGCCTGCTGCAGGTCCTCTGCTCGTCATCACTGAGGTAATGTCTCCATAAAGTCACCATGAACTCAACACAAGTTTCTTATTTCAGACTCGGTGCCTACTTAGATGCTGGGTTGTTAAAATACTTGTTTTTCATGATTGTTATGTTGATCTACATGATTATTCTTTGTGCCAACCTTTTGCTACTTGTGCTGATCTGTGTGAACAGAAGCCTTCATGAACCCATGTACATCTTCCTGTGCAGCCTGTTTGTGAACGAGCTGTACGGCAGCACAGGTTTGTTTCCTCTCCTCCTGGTTCAGATTCTCTCAGACGTTCACACTGTGTCTGCTCCTCTCTGTTTCCTGCAGATCTTCTGCTTGTACTCGTATGTGTGTGTAGAATTTTTCAGTTTAGCCGTCATTTCTTATGACAGGTATCTTGCTATTTGTCATCCTCTGCATTATAACAGCTGTATGACTGTCAAAAAGATCGCCATGCTGATTGCAGCAACATGGTTAACCTCTTTTCTTTTGGTTGTTGGCACCACGTCTCTGAGTTCCCCGTTGCAGCTGTGTGGGAACCTCATTGCCAATGTGTTCTGTAACAACTATTCAATCGTCAAACTAGCGTGCTACGACACCCGAGTGAATAACATCTATGGCCTCTCCATCACTACCTTCACTGTTTTTGCTCCTCTCATTTTGATCTTCTACACCTACATGCGGATCCTCCACGTATGTTTCTGTGGATCCAAGCAGACGAGACAGAAAGCCGTCAGCACCTGCACACCTCACCTCGCCTCTCTGCTCAACTTCTCCTTCGGGATCAGCTTTGAGGTGGTGCAGAGCAGGTTCAACATGAAAAACGTTCCCTCTCTGCTGCCTGTGTTTTTCTCCTTGTACCTTCTCACATGTCAGCCGCTCGTCAACCCGCTCATGTACGGCCTGAAAATGTCCAAAATCCTCGACGTATGTAAAAGTCTGTTTTGTTCTAAAGCTTCCATCATCAAACTAAACCGACGAGCCTGAGACAGAAGAAGAAGAATCTGTGATTGACTCTAAAGGCGATGGTGTCTGAGTTTGACTTTAATCTGATAGGAAATGAAACATGCTCTCAATAACAACACAAACAGCTGGGGGAAGGTGAATACAACTGTTTGTTTGCTTTTGACGAATAAATGTATTTCATATTGTCTTCAGAATAACTGTAGTGACTATCTAATGTCCAAATTTCTAATGTTGCTTTTAGTCACTTAGGTGTATGGAAAGTTCTTTACGCGTAAAAAATAAACAAATGTCCAAAATTTAATTTTCTTGTGATATTCCAGTTTATTGTCACATATGAAGCAGAGACAAACCGAGATGATGATATGATGAGTTGTTATTGTTGAGATTATACTGTTTGTTGTCGTTCTTTTGTTATGTTACGGTAAGAACCGTGTGTTCCCACCACATATGCCCCCGTTTCCTGTTTTCCTGTTGACATATAAACACTCAACCAACCACCTGACCAATTAACCCAAATGATCAATTATCACCACCTAGTGTCCAAATTAAGTAAATAAATAAACAAATTAACTAAACCCATTGAAATACAATACATAAATGCACACACACTAAAAGGGCTCCTACATAACTGTGTGTGTTTAACGTGTTGTTAAGAGTATTGACGATGCTTTTTGCACCTGGATGATGTCACTGATGTCGACTTTGTGGGAAGCTTTTTTTCTGCACTTTTAAAGAACTGAACAGTATGCAGATTTGTCCTAAGTCATCCAGGTGTCATAAATAAACTGTATAAATGAATAAAGATTATTGTTTGGTAATCAACAGTCCTGATAATGTGCTAAAGCAAGAGCCAGCTAGAGAGGAAGTGTCCCCACAATAATTCCTCAAATACCACATTTTTGTTTCAACAAACCATTTAAACAGTTTTGCATTTTAAACCTATAATAAGTCTGACTCAAATCGTCTGATGCCACTCAAACTCAGACAGCGTGATTCATCCCAAAGGGCCTTTTAGTCCTACATACAAAGATCTGACTCATTGTTATGTTACAAAGACCAGACGTTAATCCATCATGAGCACTAAGCCACATTTAGCAAAGTTACAGTGGCATACTAGGAGCTGCTCCATACCTGCACCAGCCCTAACTATAAGCTTTATCAAAAAGGAATGTTTTATGTCTATTCTTAAAAATACTGAGTCTGTCAGCCTCCCAGACCCCGGCTGGAAGATGATTCCAGAATAGAGGAGCCTGATAACTGAAGGCTCTCCCTCCCATAGTACATTTACAGACCCTAGGTACCACTAGCAGGCCTGATAACTGAAGGCTCTACCTCCCATAGTACATTTAGAGAATGTAGGTACCACGAGCAGGCCTAATAACTAAAGGCTCTACCTCCCATAGTACATTTAGAGAATGTAGGTACCACGAGCAGGCCTAATAACTAAAGGCTCTACCTCCCATAGTACATTTAGAGACTGTAGGTATCACGAGCAGGTCTGATAACTGAAGGCTCTACCTCCCATAGTACATTTAGTGACTGTACCACGAGCAGGCCTGATAACTGAAGGCTCTACCTCCCATAGTACATTTAGAGACCGTAGGTAGCACGAGCAGGCATGATAACTGAAGGCTCTAGCTCCCATAGTACATTTAGAGAATGTAGGTACCACGAGCAGGCCTAATAACTAAAGGCTCTACCTCCCATAGTACATTTAGAGACTGTAGGTATCACGAGCAGGTCTGATAACTGAAGGCTCTACCTCCCATAGTACATTTAGAGACCGTAGGTACCAGGGCAGGCCTGATAACTGAAGGCTCTACCTCCCATAGTACATTTAGAGACTGTACCACGAGCAGGCCTGATAACTGAAGGCTCTACCTTCCATAGTACATTTAGAGACTGTAGGTACCACGAGCAGGTCTGATAACTGAAGGCTCTACCTCCCATAGTACATTTAGAGACTGTACCACGAGCAGGCCTGATAACTGAAGGCTCTACCTCCCATAGTACATTTAGAGACCGTAGGTACCACGAGCAGGCCTGATAACTGAAGGCTCTACCTCCCATAGTACATTTAGAGACTGTACCACGAGCAGGCCTGATAACTGAAGGCTTTACCTCCCATAGTACATTTAGAGACTGTAGGTACCACGAGCAGGTCTGATAACTGAAGGCTCTACCTCCCATAGTACATTTAGAGACTGTAGGTACCACGAGCAGGCCTGATAACTGAAGGCTCTACCTCCCATAGTACATTTAGAGACTGTAGGTACCACGAGCAGGCCTGATAACTGAAGGCTCTACCTCCCATAGTACATTTAGAGACTGTAGGTACCACGAGCAGGCCTGATAACTGAAGGCTCTACCTCCCATAGTACATTTAGAGACTGTACCACAAGCAGGCCTGATAACTGAAGGCTTTACCTCCCATAGTACATTTAGAGACTGTAGGTACCACGAGCAGGCCTGATAACTGAAGGCTCTACCTCCCATAGTACATTTAGAGACTGTAGGTACCACGAGCAGGTCTGATAACTGAAGGCTTTACCTCCCATAGTACATTTAGAGACTGTAGGTACCACAAGCAGGCCTGATAACTGAAGGCTCTACCTCCCATAGTACATTTAGAGACTGTAGGTACCACGAGCAGGCCTGATAACTGAAGGCTCTACCTCCCATAGTACATTTAGAGACTGTACCACGAGCAGGCCTGATAACTGAAGGCTCTACCTCCCATAGTACATTTAGAGACTGTAGGTACCACAAGCAGGCCTGATAACTGAAGGCTTTACCTCCCATAGTACATTTAGAGACTGTAGGTACCACAAGCAGGCCTGATAACTGAAGGCTTTACCTCCCATAGTACATTTAGAGACTGTAGGTACCACGAGCAGGTCTGATAACTGAAGGCTCTACCTCCCATAGTACATTTAGAGACTGTAGGTACCACAAGCAGGCCTGATAACTGAAGGCTTTACCTCCCATAGTACATTTAGAGACTGTAGGTACCACAAGCAGGCCTGATAACTGAAGGCTTTACCTCCCATAGTACATTTAGAGACTGTAGGTACCACAAGCAGGTCTGATAACTGAAGGCTCTACCTCCCATAGTACATTTAGAGACTGTAGGTACCACAAGCAGGCCTGATAACTGAAGGCTTTACCTCCCATAGTACATTTAGAGACTGTAGGTACCACAAGCAGGCCTGATAACTGAAGGCTTTACCTCCCATAGTACATTTAGAGACTGTAGGTACCACAAGCAGGCCTGATAACTGAAGGCTTTACCTCCCATAGTACATTTAGAGACTGTAGGTACCACGAGCAGGCCTGATAACTGAAGGCTCTACCTCCCATAGTACATTTAGAGACTGTACCACGAGCAGGCCTGATAACTGAAGGCTTTACCTCCCATAGTACATTTAGAGACTGTAGGTACCACGAGCAGGCCTGATAACTGAAGGCTCTACCTCCCATAGTACATTTAGAGACTGTAGGTACCACGAGCAGGCCTGATAACTGAAGGCTCTACCTCCCATAGTACATTTAGAGACTGTACCACAAGCAGGCCTGATAACTGAAGGCTTTACCTCCCATAGTACATTTAGAGACTGTAGGTACCACAAGCAGGTCTGATAACTGAAGGCTCTACCTCCCATAGTACATTTAGAGACTGTACCACGAGCAGGTCTGATAACTGAAGGCTCTACCTCCCATAGTACATTTAGAGACTGTACCACGAGCAGGCCTGATAACTGAAGGCTCTACCTCCCATAGTACATTTAGAGACTGTACCACAAGCAGGCCTGATAACTGAAGGCTCTACCTCCCATAGTACATTTAGAGACTGTACCACGAGCAGGCCTGATAACTGAAGGCTCTACCTCCCATAGTACATTTAGAGACTGTACCACGAGCAGGCCTGATAACTGAAGGCTCTACCTCCCATAGTACATTTAGAGACCGTAGGTACCACGAGCAGGCCTGATAACTGAAGGCTCTACCTCCCATAGTACATTTAGAGACTGTACCATGAGCAAGCCTGATAACTGAAGGCTCTACCTCCCATAGTACATTTAGAAACAGTAGGTACCATGTGAAGGACTGATAACTGAAGGCTCTACCTCCCATAGTACATTTAGAGACTGTAGGTACCACGACCAGGCCTGATAACTGAAGGCTCTACCTCCCATAGTACATTTAGAGACTGTACCACGAGCAAGCCTGATAACTGAAGGCTCTACCTCCCATAGTACATTTAGAGACTGTACCACGAGCAGGCCTGATAACTGAAGGCTCTACCTCCCATAGTACATTTAGAGACTGTAGGTACCACGAGCAGGCCTGATAACTAAAGGCTCTACCTCCCATAGTACATTTAGAGACTGTACCATGAGCAAGCCTGATAACTGAAGGCTCTATCTCCCATAGTACATTTAGAGACTGTAGGTACCACGACCAGGCCTGATAACTGAAGGCTCTACCTCCCATAGTACATTTAGAGACTGTACCATGAGCAAGCCTGATAACTGAAGGCTCTATCTCCCATAGTACATTTAGAGACTGTAGGTACCACGAGCAGGTCTGATAACTGAAGGCTCTACCTCCCATAGTACATTTAGACTCTGTAGGTACCACGGCTCTTTAAGATAATATGGTGCCTGACCATTTAGAGCTTTGTAGGTGAGAAGAAGGATCTTGAATTCTATTCTAGACTGTATAGGGAGCCAGTGCAAAGAAGCCAACACAGGAGTAATGTGGTCCCTTTTCCTAGTTCTAGTCAGTACACGAGCTGCAGCGTTCTGGACTAGTTGAAGAGTCTTGAGAGACTTACCAGAGCACCCTCACAAAAGAGAATTAAACTAATCCAACCTGGAGGTAACAAATGCGTGAACTTGTTTTACTGCATAATTTTGCGTCAGGACATTCCTGATTTACGAAGGTGAAAATTGGATGTCCTTAAAATATGTTTCATGTGAGATTTAAAGGACTTATATTAATCAAATAAAACACCTAGATTCCTTACAGTAGTGCTGGATGCCAGGCTGATGCCATTGAAGACAGTTATTAATTCACTAATTCATGTTATTTAACCTTTATTTGACCGGGAAAATATTTTCGTTGAGAAACAAGATCTGTTTCAAGAGAGTCCTGGTTGAGACAGCAGCATCAAAGTTTGAGACCATAAACAGATGTGACATGAATCAAGGAATCGACGCATTCAGCAGAGAAACATGTGCATACTAAGAATACTTTCTTATTTCCTCATCCATCTAAAGGCTTCATCATCTTTATCTGGACTATGAGGGTTAATGGATTCTGTGTGATAAGGACACAGGTGTATGTTTTAATGTACAGGTATTATTAATTAATCAATCATTTCATACGGATTCTTAAAGTGGATTCTGTTGCCTGACTCAATGATTTTCAAAAGGTACAGGGATGAGGGAGAGCTTTAAGAAGGAAAAAAATATATATAAATAATAATAGTATAGCAAATTGTATATAGATAACTTATAAGGAACACAGGAATTTAATTTAATAAATATTAATTATTGAGCTGTGGAAAAGGGGTAGGATTAAATAAGTTTTATACTTCTTCCTACTCCTTTTCAGGCATATCAATTGAATATATGTAATTTTCTTTTTCTCTTTCTTTTTTTTTTTAATTATTTGAACATTGTTTTTTGTTTATTGTATTTTCGTGCTTTTTCATTTTTGTTTTTGTATTTTTGATATGTTTGATTTTATTTGATATGTCTGAAATAAATTTAATCAATCAATCAAAATTAAAAAAAAAAATTTAATCAATCAAGACATCTGTTCTGATCATCATCATGACCTGAACTGAAGATGGTGACGGTGCATAACTTCATAACTGTCACTCTATGACTTTATGATAATGATGATGATGATGAAGTCCTGTAACTGTAGCACTGCTGTTTCATTGTGTCTGGTGATTTCAGTGTTTCATTTCCTACAAGCGGTCAAATACAGACTTCATGTCACGATGGATCTGGAAATGATAGAGAAGCACTTTTATTGTGTTGTCATGACTTCAAACTGATCTGTTGAGTCACTTACACATCACCACACATCAGACGTTTACATATATTATGTATTTTCGGCAGTTTCAGCCCGTATAGTAACGGGTTAAAGAGAGGCTGGCATGTCAGAAAATACATAGATAATAATATATCCAACACATGGGGGACACTTAAAGTGAACCTGCTCTGTATGATCTGAAAACAACAGCCGAAGGAGAAGTTGAGCAGAGAGGCGAGGTGAGGCGTGCAGGTGCTGACAGCTTTCTGCCTCGTCTTTTTGGATCCACGATAACAAACTTTGAGTATTTTCATGTACGTGTAGAGAATCAGACAGAGAGGGATAATGATGGAGATGACTGTGTGAATGAGTCCGTAGATGTTATTCACTCTGGTGTCGAAGCACGCCTGTTTGACGATGGTGTAGTTTCCACAGTACACTTTGTTAATGATGTTCCCGCACAGCTGCAGCGGAGCACTCAAGGAAATCAACACAACAACAGCAAGAAAGGGGAAAAACCATGCAACAGCAATCAGCATGGCCACCTTTTTAGCAGTCATACGTGTGTTATATTGTAGAGGATAACAGATAGCAAGGTATCTGTCATAAGACATGATGGCTAAGTTTAAATATTCTATACACACATACGAGTACACACAGAAGATCTGCAGGAAACAGAGAGGAGCAGACACAGTGTGAACGTCTGAGAGAATCTGAACCAGGAGCAAAGGAAACAAACCTGTGCTACCAAACAGCTCATTCACAAACAGGCTGCACAGGAAGATGTACATGGGTTCATGAAGACTTCTGTTCACACAGATCACCACGATGAGCAGCAGGTTGGACAACAAGATGAAGGCATACAGACACATTATAATGATGAAATATAAAGACTTGAAGCCCTTTGTGTCCAAGTAGGCACTTAGTGTGAAATATAAAACCTGCGTGGAGTTTATCATGATGAGATCTTTCCAGCTGTGATGGTCGGAGTAACTTCACCATTAAACAAACATTATTCAATCAGAAAGTCAGAACACACACAAGTTAGAAAGCCATTTCATACTGTGGGACCCTCAGATGAGACATTCACCTGCTGTAGAAAATCCCTCACACCTGAGCTGCAACGCTGCTTCTTTTGACCTGTACAGGTGAGAGGACGCCCTCAGCTGCAGACTGAGCAGCTCCCCGTCTAATGACCCAGAGGAGGTTAAGCTGGATTTATACTCACTGCTCTGTCTGTGCTGTACGACTGTGACCTGGATTGTTTATGATGACATCATTACCAAGTTAAACACAGAGTCATAAAGACTTCCTGTTTCTGTCCATCTCACAGTTTGATGAAGAACTACGTGTCACATAATTATTATCGCCATTGATTGTTCAATCTCAATGTTTCATCACCAAAAATCACATTTTCAATCGCATGCTTGAATTTCCATTATTTCGCTTTTCAAAATAGTTTTTGTCAGGCTTTTATTTTTAATTATTTACCGTCTTCTGCAGTGGCAGCTGGTGCATTGCCTAACCCTAACCTCTATATTTTAGTGCGTTAGCTTGATGCTAATACATAAGAGTCCTCTTAAGTGTAACTTTTGCTCTTACCTAAGAACAGATCCCTCGTGAGAAAACATCAGTGAATGAGGCCCGTTGAATCATAAAAGCTTGTTTGTTTGTCGGTGGTCTGACAGATGCGTAGATTGTGGCTGCTATGTTGCCTGGATCTTGATTGTGTTGTACTCGAAATCGGTCTTGGTCTCAGGTTTGGTCTCGTCTCAGAATCGAAAGTATTTAAACTCGGTGTTGTCTCAGTCTCAAATTGTGCAGATTGGATTCTAAATCAAGACCAGTGAAGACCACCACTAAAGACCCCTGTTTAAAAAAACAAATAACGTCTGTTCATTTGTAGTTTTTTTTTATCCCCCGGTTACGGCCGCAACCTTCCCGGTGTAGCGGTCTAAGTGAGTGACACGCTCCCTAAACACAAGATGATGATTTCTCAGAGATATTTATGGTCTTGTTTTTGACTCGGTTGCCCTGCCTTGGTCTTGGTCTTGACTCAAAAAATCACACAGCCAGTTTGGATCTGACTACTACTACTACTTTCTTGCATTTTCTCCTTCACTCATCCAACCAAGCCTGTTTTTTCTCCACACATGGCAGGTGCGCCATCAGTAGTTAGCCCCACAAACTTTTCCCAGGGTAGTTTTACATACGGACTTCTCCACCTCATCAAAAATGTCCCTCCCCGTTGTCGTTCCATGCATGGCAGCTACATCCAAGAGCTCCTCACTGACAGTAAAGTCTGCCTTCACGCCTCTTATGGAAATGGATAGTCGCCTTGTATCCATGTTATCTGTGCTTTCATCAACAGCTAATGGAAAAAGCCAGGTAACTGCGTATACTGCTGCGATTGCACAAGACCAGCCTGGCGACAGCAGCCGTCTCGCAACTATATTTATATTTTTTCGCCATTATCAGCTTTCTCCATAGAGCCTGTTAGCATAGCTTCCAAGCAATATGGCGGACGGATAAGTTTCGATTCTGGAAATGAATTCCCACCCACTGATCTGTGATTGGTCTGTAGCTTCAGTGGTCGAAAATATGAGGAACTAGCGTTGTTGTTTCACCCTGCTAACCACAACAGCTTCCAGTGATGCAAAAATCGTCATTTTGCGTCACTGGAAGCTCCTTTACAGACTCAGAAATACAAAGATTTCACATCTCAGAGGAAAATGAGGGCGGGATGCAGGACCATTCAAAAATACTACCAGGTTTCTAATGATACAAAGCTTAATGCAAATGGGTGAAGTATTCTTTTAATATAGCCTATATGTAAAAAAAAAAATATTTTTAATTACAGTGACACCTTTTAGTTTATTAAGCCAACAGTTTGTTGAATGCCCTTTGAGCACATTATAAACCTAATCACATCTGGGACAGTATAGTTACATCGCAGAACTATTAATATTTCCCTCTGTCAATATAAGAACCTCAATCAACCTTTTCAAGTGCTTTAATAAGTTGGACGTGTTGCCTGCGACGTACCCGATGTCCGCTGAACAACGATAATAATAATATAATAATATAAATTAAGAGTGCAGTTGTTTGTGATTACTGGTGTACTTGCATTGTGATATAAGCTGGGTGTGAGGGCTTTGTGCACGGATTTCCGTTTTCTTGAGGAAAAATTATCTTTTCTTTTGAAGATTTACTTTTCTTGCTTGTTGTTTATTCAAAGCCAACATCAAGCTGTGGCTTAGTTTGTGTAGTATGTTGTTAAACATAATGATGCAACCAGGGCAACGTGAACTAGTTTGTTGCATTAATCAAGGATTTTTAACAAAAGGCCCCCTCCCGTATATTGGGACAAAGTATTCAGTGGACTTGTTGATAACGGGAGCCAAAACAGGGGCTCTTTTTTAGCCTGCATTTTACAATCAGGCCTATAATTCTCTGAACGTCCATTGGACAAAGCCTGTGAAGAGGGGTTAGGGGGATGCACATGGCCTTGTATGTGACAAGCCAAGTCAGGCTTACCGTGAGTGTAGTGGCCGGGGCAACGTGTGTTATCCTGCCCTTGACGATTGGGCTGACATACTCAGGTTTCTCTTCATATCGTACAAGTCTTTCTCCTTTTCCTAAAGACAGGACGACGCTTCACTCAGAGGTAATGTTGGGCCCCCTGCCAACATGTCGGGGAAGTGCGTTTTTGTCATGCACCTCATGTACAGAGTCTGCAGTCGGTGTCTCAGCAACCGTGGGTTCAAATCTTCAAACATGGCCCTTTGCTGCACTTCACCCTTCACTCTTTCACCTCCCAACGTTTCCTGTCTCTCAGGAAGTCAGGAAACGGCCGTCGTATCTAATAAAAGCATAAAGGCCCAAAAAAAAAAAAAGTTCAACGAGATCGAATGCAGAGCGACTGGCAAACACAATTGACGTCTGATTTTTACGAGATTTTCACATGTGCTGGTCACATTGAACTTAGGAAAGGATAAATGATCAGCATCACTCTTCGACCTATGTTTGTCTCATGTTGGAGACTTTTTGTCTGTTTATTCTGTCAGCAGACTTTTGCCAAGCGGGTGAGGTGAGACGTACAGAAGATGTCTGTTATTGATATCAGACACATAACTCACCATCAGAGTGAGACACCTGGGCAGGTGTGTGATTCACACTTCAGCTCTTTCTCTAGACATTGTTTGTACAAATAAACAGGGACACGTTTTTCCCTTTTCTCAGTTCAATAAAGAAAAGTAAAGTTGTTGTCAGATTCAGATTTGATTGTTGTCCTGTGAAATCCAGAGATCCACAGCTGTGGTGTGTGAGTGCTGTTGAAGCTGGATGACAGCTCATCATCAGAAACTAAAGGTGGAAATCTGGAGTCAAAGACGTCATGTCCTCGTCCCCTCTGCGGAGCTCCCTGCATCCCTGTAGGAGGGACGACGAGCGGAGGAGAAGGTGGTGGTTACATTTTAAGAGACTCTGCTCAGTTGGAGGGAGAGACTCGGAGACTGCAGCATGTGAGCAGATCGGTGTTCAGTCCCTGTCACACACAGTCATCTGAATGAGGAAAGGTTCATGTGTTGTTTCGGTGACTCAAAGGTTCACTTGATACTATGTTTTGAAATACGAACATGGCTTTTGTTGTGCAGTAGGAACACCGTATGACTTCTCCATGTTCATCCTCTACATGATTTGAATCATGATCAACTCCACACATGGCTCATATTTCACTCTGGGAGCCTACATGGAAACAGGGCTTCTCAAATATCTCTTTTTCCTGATAACTCTGACTTTGTATGTTTTAATAATCTGTGCTAACCTGTTCCTCATCGTGCTGATCTGTATGAACAGAAGTCTTCATGAACCCATGTACATCTTCCTGTGCAGCCTGTTTGTGAACGAGCTGTACGGCAGCACAGGTTTGTTTCCTCTCCTCCTGGTTCAGATTCTCTCAGACGATCACACTGTGTCTGCTCCTCTCTGTTTCCTGCAGATCTTCTGCTTGTACTCTTACGGGGGAGTCGAGTTTTTTACTTTAGCAATCATGTCTTATGACAGGTATCTTGCTATTTGTTATCCTCTACATTATAACACACGTATGACCCCCAGTAAGATTTCTATGCTCACTGCTCTGATCTGGCTGTACCCGTTCTTTATCAACGCTGTCATTGTGTTTGGTCTGACCTTTCCTCTGCAGCTGTGTGGGAACATCATCAACAAAGTTTATTGTGACAACTATTATGTGGTCAAACTGGCGTGCTCTGACGCCACGCTCAATAATGTGTTTGGACTTAGTCACATGTTTACGGTGATCTTTGGTCTTATCGTTCTAATCATTTACACGTACATCCGGATCCTCCACGTGTGTTTCTGTGGATCCAAGCAGACGAGGCAGAAAGCCGTCAGCACCTGCACGCCTCACCTGGCCTCTCTGCTCAACTTCTCCTGCGGCTGTTTCTTTGAGATCGTCCAGAGCAGGTTTAACCTTTACAATTTACCAAATGTGTTGCGTGTTTTTTTGTCCTTATACTGGCTCACAGGCCAACCACTTGTTAACCCTTTGCTGTACGGATTTCAGATGTCTAAAATACGTTTGGTCTTTAAAAGTCTGTTCTTTCGGGAAACTCAGTGACCAAACATAGAAAATGATCATCCAGGTTTACACCCCAACAAACATCTTAAAATCAGACTCGAGATGATTATTTATCCTGATCTGTTCATACAGTTTGACTTCTGTTAAGCCATCTTCAGCTGTTTAGTAATTCAACCTTCATCTACAGTGTGAGTGTGTAACTCTAACCCTAACCCTAGTCTGAGTAGGTCAGGGTGCCGGTAGCGTAGTGGTTAGTGTGTTCGCCCTATGTACGGGGCTGTATTCCTCCAAGCGGGTGGCCCCGGCCCAAATTTGACCTGTGGCTCATTTCCCGGATGTCGTTTCCCGCTCTCTCTCTCTCTCTCTCTGATCTCTGACTCTTTCCTCTACTGTCATGTTTCAACAATAAAAGCCCCCCAAAAAATCTGTGTTGGTCAATCAGATTTTATTTTTATTCAAAGGATATTTGTGAAGAAAGATTCTTATTTCTAATGGGATATCACAGAGTATGGATCTGTGTGCTTTGACATTCGGCAGCTTTACAAACAGTCCCTGACACACTGATGACTTCTGAGGATCTATTGCTGCTCCTGCCCGTCCGTCTGACTGGATTCACTAATGACTCGTACCGGGAAGGAAGCTTTCCTTCTCTCAGCAGCAGACAGGAGTGACCTGTTAGAGTAAATCATCAGTGTGTATGAGAAAGTGTGATTCTCACTACCAGGAGACGGCCCTTTCAGTGTGCTATTTTAGTCAAGTTTGATTCACATTGCTCGGGCTCTTGTCACCACCACACTCCCCTGTCTTCTGTTCTATCATTCAGGTGTTCGGTTGTTCTATGGGTGATTTAAAATTTCTTCAGATTTGTGAGAACCAAATAAAGTGATGATCATTCTCCTTCTGTCAGATTGTCTTTTTGACATCATTGTTCTCCAGGTCATCTAATCTTAAGGTGTTTCATTCTCCATATGATGAAATATGTTGGGGGTAAAATGTGACTTTCTGAGAGATAGTTGGTTATAACATGCTGGATAGGATCCGCATCTGGGACTCCAACCCGGGCCACTAGCTTTGAGGACTATTGCCAGCGTACATGGGGTGCACAATTTATCAGATTTATGTTTTCAGGACAATAAGAAAAACAAAGACTCTGTTCTGCAGATAGAAACTTACCAAACAAACTTGATGTTCTTCAGTGTGGCTAACGAAAGTCCTCGAGGATTACAAACAGAAAGCCCCAAAGTGAAGGCCTGAAGCTGCTCCCTGTGCTGCAAGTCTTAATGATCCTGTTTGTGAAGCTGATTACAGCCTCCACAGTGTCCAAGTGTCCACACAGATGTCTCTGGAGTCGGCCTGGTGTGGAGCTGCAGATAAAAATATCTGCTGATGAGGAGAGGAGCTACTCTGAGGCTCGTTAATGTGAACTGATACTGTAAACATGATGAAACCTCTCATCAGAGTCCCAGTGCCCTCTCTCTGTCCACATTACATCACACTGAGGCCCAAAAAGGAACAGTTACAAATGTTTTAGTGATAAAGGGCAAATTAAACACGAGGCAGTCCATACCCTGCCTACGTACGCGTCATTCTCAAAGTCCAGTTTGTTTGACTCGTGTGAGTGCCCCCATCACTTCCTTGGCTCTGGCACTGCTGGAAGAGGTGTGCTTTGGCACGATACAGTTTCTCATGCACAAGAACGGGTTAATAACTTGGACATGAAGTATACGCGGAATCCCGGAGTGTTCTGTCTGTTTCTTTGATGACTCATCGGTTTTGATTGATTTGAAGAAGGATCAGAGTTATTCACTGATTGACAGGTGGGCACGATGGGACGCCCTATACCTTGAGAAAAAGCCACTTCCCTGTCGTGCTCCAGGGTCTGTTAAGATGGTAAAACCCTCTGACGGTTGCTGCTGATTGTCCCACCTATGTGTGATGTTTCCCTTGTTGGGCCATCCAGGCTTAAGACAGACAAACAATGGACTTGGGCCTGCATCTCTTTGAGAAGCCTCATTTCAGTTATTCACTGGGATCACAAAGAGACCTAAAGGACTCCTACTCCCAGAATCCCCTGCAATATTTCACACCTACATGTGAAGAAAAGGGGGGACCTGAACCCCTCTCTTCTCATTGGAGGGGACCTAAGGTAGACCCCCCACGAAGCAGGCCAGGCTACAAAACTCCCATTGCTCTCTCTCTTTCCACGCGCTGACTTCAAGTGTTCGGAGACACAAGCTCACCTCCTGTTTTTGCAGCGCTCTTCTTTTGTTTTAAGTTTTGGCGCGCAGGTAACCCACGGCCTAAGCATGGGCAGTGTTCTGAATTACGAGCTCGGATTGTCCAGTGAACGCATCTCAGTTTCTCGGAGAGCGTCAGACTATAACAGATTATCAGAAAGATAACGGTCTTATTCCGTCCTGCAATGAAAGGACATCAGCGGACATCTTTCCCCTCGACGGAGAACACATCGAAGCCGCTCTTGCCGTAAGGGACCCTCGCCGCCATCAGACGCCTCTGCACCAGGACGGACAGAAGATCTGTTCGATCACTGGACTCTTTTTCCTTCACCAATCACGGGCAAAGCGATTCACAAGTGAGGCTTAATTAGGTCTGGGCAGAATTAGCTTTAGAGAGTGTTTTTAACAATTGTTTGATTGATGTGAAAACTGTAATTTTTCTCTTTGTTGGACCGTCGTGTCCTGAGTTTTACTTGTTTTAAAACTCTTGTTGTTCCTGTTTCTGACCGCTGCGTCCTATATGTGTCTAGCGTAACAGCGTTATAACTGGGTATTATTCTTCTGATCAGAGAGGCCAGTGTAAGCCGTATTAACTTGAATTCGGCCACTGGTTTGTTTCTGTGAATGAAGGGAATTACTCCGAGTTGTGGCGCATTTCTCTCCTTCTTTTCTCCTCCTCTAACTAACGCACACACACACATCTACACTCTTACTCCTCCTCCACAAGCCTTGCTTGATAATGTTTGTTGCTTAGATTAGTTTATAATAGTTATTTGTTTGATTAAGTTCATTGATTTTGGATTGATGTTGCTTTGTTTAAATAAATTCTGTTATAATTTAAGAGAGCAGTTGTTTGTGATTACTGGTGTATTTACATTGTGATATAAGCTGGGTGTGAAGGCTTTGTGTACGGATTTCACGCCTTCAATTTATTAAATATAGTTATTAATTATTAATAATATTAGTAATTAAGTAACTCATTTGAGACTGATTTGAGTGATATTTTGGTTATATTTCCCTGAGTACAGGGTGGTGCCCCCGAGTTGATTAAACATAGTTTAATGATATTGTTATTTATATTGTTAATAATTGAATATAATTCTTAAAGAGTATAACCAGAGTTGACTTGATACAACCCCTTGTCGTTCCACTGCTAACTGTCCTCTCGCGCCTGCACCCTGCCGCCGCCTTGGTTCAAATTAGGTGCTATGTCGGCCTGGGCCGCTGCTGCGTTTGCCTGAGCCCTATTGATGGAGCAGACGTTAGCTTCACTGCTAGTGTCACATGCTCCTGCTGGAGGTGGCGGGACACCAACAGATGTCTCTGTCCTCGCTTCTTTACGAACAAAAACAACGCTTGCAATAGCAGCTACATTTTGAATAGTGGTTGTGCCGCGATTGTTTTTTTCTTTGGTTTTTGTTTATCTACCACCACGTAGCTGATGCCTGTCCATTTTGAATTGGTCTGATTATGACATCAATGACGAACCAATGATGGCACAGTGAGGGGGAGGGGCCAGGCACTTCTTTATAACCCACATATGAAGTGCCTCTTTGTGTAGTTTTATACTGAAGACATATTGGATGAGTGTTTCCGACTTTACGACAACCACAGCTGAAAGTCACCAGATTACACGGACACTCTTTAAACCGTAACACCGTTTCAGACTCCTCACAAAAACACAGTTTTTTCTCTGAAACGCTACCTCCTTTTTAAACTAGGCTAAAATAAATATAAAGATTGAATAAATGATAAAGATGAAAGTTCTATTTCATTTATTGATTATTTGGATCCCCATGAGCCACTACCTAGGTAGCAGATACTCTTCCTGATCCACTCGTACAAATATGAATTAAAATCCGCACAAATTAAAAATCCACACAAATTAAATCATGAAAAGTCCAAGATGGAACAGAAAAGATAAAAATATAAATCAATGACAGCACAACATCGGGCAAAGTACAAATCAAGAAGAACCTACTGCAAGTCAGAAAGGTAATCTCTAATATGTTCACGTTATATCGATGCATTAAATGAAATACAGCGTTGGACAAATCTTGTCATTATTGTTCCAGCTTAAAACTAAACAATGACTAAGAAGTACATTTACATTTTTGGTTGAAGGATTCTCTCGTAGAAAGATCTTGTTTTATCTCAACATGGTGTTTCTTGAAGATGTTACATATCACTGAGGATTTAAGGTTAAAGAGATCAAACATAATCAAAGTGATGAAATCAGAATAATTCATTAGTTTTAAACAGAGTGAACAGAGTCAGCTGATCTTCAGTCAGCAGAGTATCTCAGACCGACACAGAGACACTGAAGAGCCAGGAGACCAGATCCTGAACCCAGGATAGAGAGGTTCAGTGAATGTGGTGTTGAAGGTGTGGAGGTGGATCAGTGTGTCAGAGGAGACTCTGTAGAAGGACAGAGAGCCAGCAGGACAGTCCACATACACTGCTACTCTGTGAGAGTCAGAGGAGGAGGAGGAGGAGGAGTAGGAGATGGAGGAGGTCTTTGTATCTCTGTTATTGTGCCTGACAGAGTAACCTCTATCAGAGCAGATCAGACTCCAGGACTGATCATTACATCCAAACACACATACACCACTGACTATCCTTCTGTTTCCTCTGTGTCCAGTTCCAGCTCACAGGCGTCTGATGGAGAGAACGAGACACAACACAGCTGCAGGTTATCATCTGTTCATTCATCAACAACTTTACTTACACTTACTGAGAGTCAACCAAACTTACAGTTCATATTCAGCACTGAATGATGTTTGACAGCACTAAAATGTAATAATCCACTTCTAATCAAGTTCAAATGTAGTTACCATGGCAGTCAGGATGAATGAAGATCCAAATCAACAAACACATGCAGTGAATAAAGTCTGACTAATCAAAGTGCAGCACAAAGAAGCTGTGAACCATCTGATGTCTCCAACTGTTCTGTCCTCAGAGATCACATTCAACACAAACAGGAGCCTCATTTCCACTTTCACTGTCACACACAATGTGATGTAGTCACACCCTGAATCATCTGTGTGCTCATCAATCCTTGTGTCTATGGCTGGGGGATCAAACTGTTTCCATAGGACTTTGAATTGATGTGAATAACAACAATAAACTTTGTACATTTTGACTGGATGAAGATGGAACAGCCTATCACACAGAGAGGAGAAGGACATGCCCACTTCACAGTGTAAACTTTAGTTTGAGCTGCAGTAAATAAAGTGGAGGTCTGATCCAAAAACAGAAATCCAAAAGTGGAGCTGAAAGTGAACTCCTGTTCTCCTCCTTGGTGTCATGATGTCACTTCTATGGACGTGAACAGCAGCACCCTCAGCACACATCCTGACAAATATTCACATTACAGATCTTGATTTAGATTTATTAGGATCAATATTTAAAACATGATGTGATCATATGTTCATATGAGCCAGCCCTTCTTTAGTGTGTCGACCCGTCAGTGAACAGAAAAGTTTAGAAGAAGAAGAGCAGTTTGAACCATCAGACTAATCAGCTGTTTCATGATACTTTATCTGTTCTGATCAACTCTAAAGACATTTCAGTCAGGACCACTTTGTCAAAAGAATACTTTGACCCAATTATTTATATTTGGCGTTATGGCTCTGTGAGGTCAATCAATCAATTTTTATTTGTATAGCGTCAACTCATAACAAGTGTTATCTCGAGACACTTTACAAGAAGCAGGTAAAATACCTTACTCTTTGTCTGTTGTTGTTCTGGCAGGCCGTCAACCAACGATCTTGAGGAGCCTAAGAGAGCTCAAGAGCTCCCAGGAAAGTAGGTGGTTAGTGACTGAGATTTACAGATAGATACATGCAGTAATATGATGTACTGTATATGCACAGAGAGAGAGAGAGAGAGAGAGAGAGAGAGAGAGAGAGAGAGGAGCTCAGGGTGCCAGTTCCCCCGGTAGTCTAAGCCTATAGCAGCATAAGAGCTGGTCTACACCAGCACCAGCCCTAACTATAAGATTTATCAAAAAGGAAAGTTTTAAGTCTATTCTTAAGAATACAGACTGTGTCTGCCTCCCGGACCCCGGCTGGAAGGCGGTTCCAGAGGAGAGGAGCCCGATAACTGAAGGCTTTACCCCCCATAGTACACTTGGAGACTGTAGGTACCACTAGTAGGCCTGCATTCTGGGACCGTAATGTTCTCGAGGGACAGTACGGCACTAGTAGCTCCTTCAGATAATATGGTGCCTGGCCATTTAGAGCTTTGTAGGTGAGAAGAAGGATCTTGAATTCTATTCTAGACTGTATAGGGAGCCAGTGCAGAGAAGCCAGGACAGGAGTGATGTGGTCCCATTTCCTGGTTCTGGTCAGTACACGAGCTGCAGCATTCTGGACCCGTTGAAGAGTCTTTAGAGATTTGCCAGAGCACCCTGACAAAAGAGAGTTACAATAATCCAGTCTGGAGGTAACAAATGCATGAACTAGTTTTTCTGCATCACTTTGCGACAGGATATTCCTGATCTTGGATATATTACAAAGGTGAAAATATGCTGTTCTTGAAATTTGCCTGATGTGAGAGGTAAAGGATATATCTTGATCAAATAGAACTCCTAGATTCCTAACAGTGGTGCTAGATGCCAGGCTAAGGTCATTAAGGACAGAAAAAGTCTCTGAGGTTTTTAGGGCCTAGCACAATAACTTCAGTCTTGTCTGAGTTAAGTAGCAAACAATTTCTGGTCATCCAGGTCCTAACGTCCTTAAGGCACGTTTCTAGCTTACATAACTGACTGGTGCCATCGGGCTTCATTGATACATAAAGCTGAGTATCATCTGCATAACAATGAAACTGTATGGAGTGTTTCCTCGTAATATTTCCCAGAGGAAGTATATATAATGTAAAGAGAATTGGTCCAAGCACTGAACCTTGTGGCACTCCATGGCAAACTTTAGTGTGCATAGAGGACTTATCATTAACATGTACAAACTGAGATCGGTCCGACAAGCAGGATTCAACCCAACTTAAAGCAGTCCCTGTAATTCCAAGTAAATGTTGTAGTCTGTACAACAGGATCCGATGGTCAATGGTGTCAAAAGCAGCACTAAGATCTAACAAGACGAGCACATAGAGAAGTCCCCAGTCTGAGGCTAGAAGTAGATCGTTTGTAACTCTAACTAGTGCAGTCTCAGTGCTATGATGGACTCTAAATCCTGACTGAAACTCCTCAAATAAACTGTTGTCATGGAGAAAGTCACACCGCTGTTTAGCTACCACCTTCTCCAGGATCTTTGAGATAAAAGGAAGGTTGGATATAGGCCTGTAGTTAGCCAGAGTTCCTGAGTCCAGAGTAGGCTTTTTAAGTAGAGGTTTGATTACTGCTACTTTAAATGCCTGTGGTACATAGCCTGCCAGTAAAGACATATTGATCATATCTAATATGGAGTTGCTAACTAAGGGAAAGACTTCCTTAAACAGCTTGGTTGGGATTGGGTCCAAAAGACAGGTTGACGGTTTCGACGCAGAAATAATTGAATTTAGCTCTGAAAGGTCGATTGGAGAAAAACAGTCTGGACTAATATCTGGTCCTGGAACTGTCTCTGCCATATCAGATGTATCTGTACTAGGTAAGGGCAGGAGGATACCAACTTTGTCTCTGATGTCTAGAATTTTGTTGTTGAAAAAGCTAAGGAAATCATTACTGCTGAGGGCTAGAGGAATACAAGGCTCAATGGAGCCATGACTCTCTGTCAGCCTGGCTACAGTGCTGAAAAGGTATCTAGGATTGCCTTTGTTTTCCTCGATTAGAGAGGAGTAGTAGGCAGCTTTAGCATGACGTAGAGCCTTCATATATTTTCTATGACTATCCTGCCAGAATAAACGAGATTCTACCATTTTGGTCGAGCACCATATTCTTTCAGAATTTCGCGACGATTGTTTTAGAGTACGGGTTTCTGAGTTGAACCATGGAGCCACTCTCCGGCGCTTGATAACCTTCTGTTTCAGGGGAGCAATCGAATCAAGAGTAACTCTCAGCGAATCCACTGCACTATCAACAAACTGATCTAGCTGAGAGGGACTAAAGCTATCATAAGAGTTTCCAACTGGTTTGAAACATGGTACTGAATCAAAAGCAGCTGAAATAGCTTCCTTAAATCTAGCTACAGCACTATCAGATAAACTTCTAGAGAGCACATTTTTATTAAGCAGAGATAATTCTGGTAGGACAAAATCAAATGTAATAAGAAAATGGTCTGATAGAAGAGGATTTTCTAGGAAAACTGTAAGGTTATGGATTTCAATTCCATAAGCTAAAACAAGATCCAGGGTGTGGTTAAAATGATGAGTAGGTTCGTTTACACCCTGGGTGAAACCAATAGAGTCTAATAGTGACATGAAAGCTGTGCTCAGGCTATCATTATCAACATCCACATGTATTGAAGTCACCTGCAACAATTATTCTATCACTGCTAAGGACAAAATTTGATGAAAAATTCTGCAAACTCAGATAAAAACTCAGAATATGGGCCAGGAGGGCGGTAAACTACAACAACTAGAACTGGCTGAAAGGTTCTTGAGACTGGATGTGAAAGACTAAGAACAAGGCTTTCAAAAGAAGAAAAATTCAGCTTTGGTCAAGGGTTAACTAAAAGACTGGAATTAAAAATAGCTGCTACTCCACCACCTCGTCCGGTGTCTCGAGGTATATGAGTATTAAAATGACTGTGAGGAGTGGATTCATTCAAACTAACATATTCATCTCGACACAGCCAGGTTTCAGTCAAACAAAGTAAATCAATGTGCTGATCTGATATCAGATCATTCACTAAAAGAGACTTGGATGCTAAGGACCTAATGTTCAAAAGTCTGCAGTGAATTTTCTGATTTTTTTTGCAAAATCGTATTCGTAGTTTTGATTCTAATGAGATTTTGATGATTTCCGCCTTTTATTTCTACGTTTGGATGACTTATAAAAACGGGTCTGGGCCGGGGGACAGACACAGTACCTATAGTATAACTACAGTTCGATTCAGTATTACAGCTATAGTGACTGAGAGACAGATCTAAGTGTAAGACTGCAGCTCTGCCTCCTGGTCTGAACTCTGAGTTGTTGTCAGGGTTTTGGACTAATAACCTCTGCTATGTTTCTAGATAATAGAGCTGCACCGTCCAAAGTGGGATGGATGCCGTCTCTAGCTAGCAGACCAGGTTTTCCCCAAAAAGACTGCCAGTTATCTATGAAGCCCACATCGTGTGCTGGACACCACCTCGACAGCCAGCGGTTGAGTGATAACATGCGGCTATACATGTCATCACTGGTCTGATTTGGGAGGGGTCCAGAGAACACTACGGAGTCCGACATCGTCTTAGCTAAAGTACACACCGACTCCACATTAACCTTAGTGACTTCCGACTGGCGTAGTCGGGAGTCATTAGTGCCGACATGAATTACGATTGTATCAAATCTACCTTTAGTCTTTGTCAGCAACTTTAAATGAGATGCGATGTCGCCCGCTCTGGCCCCGGGTATACACCTAACTATGCCCGCTGACTTCGCTATCTTCACGTTTCGGACTATGGAGTCTCCAATAATCAGAGTTTTATTCTCAGCGGGTGTGTCGCTGAGTGGGGAAGATTTGTTTGAAACGTGAAGTGGTTGGTGGGGAACCGTGTGCTTCGATTTTCGACTATGCTTCCCTCGGACAGTAACCCAGCCACTGCCTCCCGGCTGCTCGGGAGCTACCGGGGGGGCAAGCCAAGCTATGTCGGCCCGCACCGGCTACAGGTGGCTGGCTAACTACTGCTGCATACGATGACTCTGACTCAATGGTGCGGAGCCGTCTCTCTAACTCAGACACCCTCGCCTCCAAAGCTAAAAATAAACTACATTTCTTACATGTATCATTATCACTAAAGGAGGACGAGGAATAACTTAACATCTGACACGTAGAGCAGGAGAGAGCAGGAGAGGGAGAGACAGAAAAAGAAGCTAAATGCTAAACTAGGCTAAGAGTAGGTAGCTAAAATAAACAAAACTGTGAAGCAGGTTTGTCGCTAGAGAGAAAGAGTGCTTTTCGATTACTTCTGTTTGTCTGAACGTACAGTGTGTTGGAAACAACAGTCGTAAGAAACTAGACAAAATTAACAATTAAGCTTTTAGTAAACGATCAGCACTGAACAACACAGAACAGGAAGTGATGCAATGTGCTCACCCGTAGTACGTAGGCGTAGGCGATGGAAGTCGCACATAGACAGTATCAATAGCTAGTCGTAGTGTTCTTCAGCCATGTAGCCTCAGAGCCGCCATGACAGACACAAGTAGCAGAGAGAATCACTCCCATGATCCCTAACCCTAAACCAGCCTTGACATCATTGTTTGTAATTGTTTTGATTGAGAGCCCCCTGGTGGTCGAGTTCACGTACTGTGTGTTTAAAGGCATATTATGTGACATTCTGATAAATAGCTAAAATCAGATATTCTCTATGTAAATATTTTGAGGAGTAAAGACTTCCTGAAGAGAGTGAAGACAAAGTCCCTCTGGGCTTGTTATTCTGAGCTCTGTGTTCACGCTGACAGGATGAACATCACTCAGAGGATCAAACATGTTTCAGACGTGCTTTTATACGTTGTTCTGTCAGCAGACTTTTGCCAAGCGGGTGAGGTGAGACGTACAGAAGATGTCTGTTATTGATATCAGACACATAACTCACCATCAGAGTGAGACACCTGGGCAGGTGTGTGATTCACACTTCAGCTCTTTCTCTAGACGTTGTTTGTACAAATAAACAGGGACATGTTTTTCCCTTTTCTCAGTTCAATAAAGAAAAGTAAAGTTGTTGTCAGATTCAGATTTGATTGTTGTCCTGTGAAATCCAGAGATCCACAGCTGTGGTGTGTGAGTGCTGTTGAAGCTGGATGACAGCTCATCATCAGAAACTAAAGGTGGAAATCTGGAGTCAAAGACGTCATGTCCTCGTCCCCTCTGCGGAGCTCCCTGCATCCCTGTAGGAGGGATGACGAGCGGAGGAGAAGGTGGTGGTTACATTTTAAGAGACTCTGCTCAGTTGAAGGGAGAGACTCGGAGACTGCAGCATGTGAGCAGATCGGTGTTCAGTCCCTGTCACACACTGTCATCTGAATAAGGAAAGGTTCATGTGTTGTTTCGGTGACTCAAAGGTTCACTTGATACTATGTTTTGAAATGAAAACATAGCTTTTGTTGTGCAGTAGGAACACCGTATGACTTCTCCATGTTCATCCTCTACATGATTTGAATCATGATCAACTCCACACATGGCTCATATTTCACTCTGGGAGCCTACATGGAAACAGGGCTTCTCAAATATCTCTTTTTCCTGATAACTCTGACTTTGTATGTTTTAATAATCTGTGCTAACCTGTTCCTCATCGTGCTGATCTGTATGAACAGAAGTCTTCATGAACCCATGTACATCTTCCTGTGCAGCCTGTTTGTGAACGAGCTGTACGGCAGCACAGGTTTGTTTCCTCTCCTCCTGGTTCAGATTCTCTCAGACGATCACACTGTGTCTGCTCCTCTCTGTTTCCTGCAGATCTTCTGCTTGTACTCTTACGGGGGAGTCGAGTTTTTTACTTTAGCAATCATGTCTTATGACAGGTATCTTGCTATTTGTTATCCTCTACATTATAACACACGTATGACCCCCAATAAGATTTCTATGCTCACTGCTCTGATCTGGCTGTACCTGTTCTTTATCAACGCTGTCATCGTGTTTGGTCTGACCTTTCCTCTGCAGCTGTGTGGGAACATCATCAACAAAGTTTATTGTGACAACTATTATGTGGTCAAACTGGCGTGCTCTGACGCCACGCTCAATAATGTGTTTGGACTTAGTCACATGTTTACGGTGATCTTTGGTCTTATCGTTCTAATCATTTACACGTACATCCGGATCCTCCACGTGTGTTTCTGTGGATCCAAGCAGACGAGGCAGAAAGCCGTCAGCACCTGCACGCCTCACCTGGCCTCTCTGCTCAACTTCTCCTGCGGCTGTTTCTTTGAGATCGTCCAGAGCAGGTTTAACCTTTACAATTTACCAAATGTGTTGCATGGTCAGTAAAAGTCTGTTCTTTCGTGAAACTCAGTGACCAAACGTAGAAAATGATCATCCAGGTTAACATGCCAACTCTCATGATTTGGTTTTGTTAGTTGTCTATTCAGAGTTTAGATTTTGTATGTCTTTTAATCCTCATTCTTCCCTGCCATTGCTTGTTTCCCTTGTGTGTTCTTTTAATGTTTCCTAATTTAATCTTTAGTGTTTCCTGTTTTATTTTATAATCTGTTATCCTAATGTTTCTCTATGTTCTAGTGTGTCTTGATGTTACATTCTTGAGTTTCTCTGTCTTCAATGTTTCATGATTTATTTTGTAGTTGTCCTCAGTGTTTCTTTTCTTGTGTTATTCCTGCCTCTGTGTGTTTCCCTACAGTGTTGATTGCCCTCATTGTCTTCACCTATGTCATTAGTCTCACCTGTGTCTGATTATTCCTATATCTATTTAAGTCTTGTTTCCACCGAGTGGTCCGGTATGGATCAGTACAGTTTGGTACGGTTTGGTTTGGTAAAGCCTGATCCTGTTTGCGTTTCCACAGCCAACCGTAGTTATCGTACTCTTTTTTTGGTAGGCGGCGTGTAAGCTGGATGCCGATAGCCGCGTCAGCTACGTAATACCGTAACATCATAGCAGAGCGACACAGTATACCCCGCTAATAAATTTGATGAAGAAGAACGCAACACAGTAAACGACACAGTAAACAAAAAGCAACAATGGAGGACATCAGGCAATTTGTGGTCTTTCTCATTGGCTTGTGGTTCTTTGTTACAAAACACAATGAAGCTTTGTTTCAGACAAGGATGTGCACTGAGAGGAAAAATACCGCCATCCTTTATTACCGCTGTCGCAAAGGAAGTGACGATTTCGACCAATCAACGGACTGCAGTGTTTAGCTCCAGCTTTTAGGGTCGGATCGGTAGACTTGGCACCCCAACAGAATGGTAGGAAAAAGTAGGACGGTACGGGACGGTAATTTGGGGACCATTACCGACTTTTGATAGTGGAAACACCACAAAATGCGTACCGTGACGAACCGAACTGAACTGCTTGGTGGAAACAAGGCTTTAGTCTCTGTGTTTCTTCCCTTCTGTGTCAGATCATCGTATGTCAGTGTTAGTTGTGGAATGGTTAGTCTATGTCAGTCGATGTCAGTCTTTCTCAGTGTTTCTTAGTGCTTACTAGTTTTTGTTTTTCAAAATAAAAATGTTTTTTGGTTCCTGCACTTGGGTCGTCCTCTTAGTTTTTCCGGTTCATGACAGAATGATCTGTCCCTTTTCCAGCAGAGTGCTGTCTGCCACCAGTTCCGGCAGAGCGCCGTCTGCTTCCAGCCCCTGTTCCTGCAGAGCGCCCGTCTGCCACAAGTTCCGGCGGAGCGCCGTCTGCCACCAGTTCCGGCAGAGCGCCGTCTGCTTCCAGCTGCTGTTCCTGCAGAGCGCCCGTCTGCCACAAGTTCCAGCGGAGCGCCGTCTGCTTCCAGCTGCTGTTCCTGCAGAGCGCCGTCTGCCACCAGTTCCAGCGGAGCGCCGTCTGCCCTGATTTAATGATATAAATCAATGATATATGATATAGATGAATGACATAGATGATATAGATAGAAATAATATAAATCAAAATATAATATATTCTATATTTTGTATATTCAAATAATTCTTTTTTTCTATTTTATTGTATATATGTGTATTAGTAATTTGAGTGTTATTGCATGGCCTTGCGGAACAGTCTTTACATTTCACTGCACATCTGTATGAGCATGTCACAAATAAAAATCTTGAATCTTGAATGAGCCATTCGCAGTTTCACTGTCCCGGCCATGTGTACTTAGACTTGTATGGCTTAAGGTGAGAAGATAACAGACGAGACAAAAACTGTGTGCAAATATTGAAGACGGAACTACACAAACAGCACGACCAACATGATGCAGCATTTAATTGACACCACAATGAGAAGCTCCAATCACCTCCCCTTGTTGAGAGAAAAAACATTCAAAGGCCCAAACCACACTGACAAGCGGGTTAGCAGACTGTCAAACTCATTTTCACCATGGGCCACATCAACATTATGGTTGCCCTCAAATGGCCGGTTGTAACTGTAAGACTGTATAAATGTAACTACTCTTTAACATATTGTTCAATAACTCTGCTTTTGATTATTATTTATTAAACTGTACAAAAATTGCACATGCATTTACATAAATTACAACATTATTCTGTCTAACTTTTCAAGTGAATAAAAAATACAAATATCATCAAACACAAGTTATTACATTAACTTTGTTTAAAACTTTTTTGTCACAGTTGAGGGGCAGAACTATTGTACAACAAATAATTGTGAGCTGCTAAGAACATGTGTGACATGTGGCATTTTACGAAAACAAATGGCTGCAGACAGACTTGCAGAGGGCATACATCCAACTAATGAGAGATGGTTTTGATTACAGTAAATACATTAAACATTTGGCTACATGAACACATACACCTGTAAACACACTGAATACATTGATACACATACAAAGTAGTATATGTAATTAACTCAAAATAACAATAAGGGTTGTCTCAGTTCACAACTATATTGGTCAAGTTCTGGCTGAAGTTGATTAAGTGATGCTGCTTGGCCTTGAACACACCAAGTCCTCACCATAGGACACCATATCACACTCCATCATCATCGATTGATCATGTTCTGAAAATAACAAACACAAAACAAAATGCAAGCACAACCATTAAATTCATCCATATTACACTGTACTTTTTTTTCGTTTAAATTACAAACAAAGGACTGGATGGGTTTATTTCACATGTTGTGGGTCAGTAGACTCTCAGGTTACCCAAATATTTGTTCAAAAACACTGTAGAAGTGGATTTTTCAGAATATGTCCCCTTTAATTCAGGTTTAAAAATGCTTACCTATTTGTTCTCTGGCCAGATGTCTGACACCGTTTTCCTGTGGTCAGTCCATCAAGGTCTGGCTTTAGGTTTTGTGCTGTAGCAATCCGTAAAACAGCGTGGAGGTTGTCATCGGTGATGCGTGATCTGTGCTTGGTCTTGTTTAGATTCATTTTTGAAAACTTCTTTTTGCACAGGTAGGTGCTCCCAAACATGAACAGAACACAGGCAGCATGAAGTTGGAGCTGTGGCATCAAAGCAGGGGGCAGTAGACGGTAAAAATCCTCGATTGCAGCATCCTGGAACTTTGCTCTCAGGACACTATTGCTTTGAAGCTGAATGAACTCCATTTGAAGGAGATGGGGCGCACTGTGGACACCGGCGGTGAACGGATTGGCAAAGATGGCAAAGCCTGAGTACTGCGTTCTAAAATCAGAGAAGCGCTGGTCAAATTCATGAATTAACCGGTTCACTTTGGTAGCCAACCGAGAGCATGAAAAAGCACCAAAGTGGGCAAGATTGTCCTGTTCAAGTTGGGACTTCCATAGGTGCAGCTTACACTGAAAAGTTATGTTCATGTCGGACATCTGCGTAATGACTTGTTTGCGTCCCTGCAGCTTCTGATTCAGTTGGGCGAGGGGCTCTACTATGTCACACAACATAGCAAAATCACACAGCCAGTTTGGATCTGACAGTTCATCCAAGGGCTTTCCTTTACTGAGCATGAAAAGAGCAATTTCTTCCTTAAGCTAAAAAAATCGTTTGAGGACCGCGTTCCTACTCAACCACCTTACTTCGGTATGGTACGGCACATCTCCATGCTCAAAGCCCACCTCCTTCAAAAACAGCTGGAACTGGCGGTGATTCAGGCCATGCGCCCGAAAGAAGTTTACTGTCTTCATGACAGTGGTCCTTATATAATCCAAAACCTTTCCACACAGAGCTTCTTGGTGGATAATGCAGTGATTATGCATGAAGTTGTCAGAGGTGTGGGGCAGTTACTTTCTTGCATTTTCTCCTTCACTCATCCAACCAAGCCTGTTTTTTCTCCACACATGGCAGGTGCGCCATCAGAATTAGCCCCACAAACTTTTCCCAGGATAATTCAGTTTTACATACGGACTTCTCCACCGCATCAAAAATGTCCCTCCCCGTTGTCGTTCCATGCATGGCAGCTACATCCAAGAGCTCCTCACTGACAGTAAAGTCTGCCTTCACGCCTCTTATAAAAATAGATAGTCGCCTTGTATCCATGTTGTCTGTGCTTTCATCAACAGCTAATGGAAAAAGCCAGGTAACTGCATATTCTGCTGCGATTGCACAAGACCGGCCTGGCGGCGGAAGCCATCTCATATTTATATTTTTTCGCCATTATCAGCTTTCTCCATAGAGCCTGTTAGCATAGCTTCCAAGCAATATGGCGGACGTTAAGTTTTGATTCTGGGAGTGAGTTCCCACCCACTGATCTGTGATTGGTCTGTAGCTTCAGTGGTCGAAAATATGAGGAACTAGCGTTGTAGTTTCACCCTGCTAAATGCAACAGCTTCCAGTGACGCAAAAATCGTCATTTTGCGTCACTGGAAGCTCTTTTTCAGACTTAGGATGCAGGACCATTCAAAAATACTACCAGGTTTCTAATGATACAAAGCTTAATGCAAATGGGTGAAGTATTCTTTTAATATAGCCTATATGTAAAAAAAATATATATTTTTAATTACAGTGACACCTTTTAGTTTATTAAGCCAACAGTTTTTTGAATTCCCTTTGAGCACTTTATAAACCTAATCACATCTGGGACAGTATAGTTTCATCGCAGAACCAATAATATTTCCCTCTGTCGACATAAGAACCTCAATCAACCTTATCAAATGCTTTAATAAGTTGGACGTGTTGCCTGCGACGTACCCAATGTCCGCTGAACAACGATAATAATAATATAATAATATAATTTAAGAGTGCAGTTGTTTGTGATTACTGGTGTACTTGCATTGTGATATAAGTTGGGTGTGAGAGCTTTGTGCATGGATTTCACGCCTTCAATATATCAAATACAGGTTATTAATTATTAATAATATTAGTAATAAATTCACTAATTTGAGACTGAGTTTTGTGATATTTGGTTATTTGTTGTCTGATCTCAGAGTGGTGCCCCCAAGTTAATTAAACATAGTTTAATAATATTGTTATTTATATTAATAATTAATTAAAAACAATTATTAATTATATAACCACATTTGACTAGATAAAACCCCAACAAATGGTGCCCCGTGTGAGGCCTTCAATAAAACCAGCTTTATTGCACTGTTAATGCACAGTAATCTGAATTTTTAATCCTAAAAGAGATTTTTCTTGAGGAAAAGTTCTCTTGTCTTTTCAAGATTTACTTTTCTTGCTTGTTGTTTATTAAAAGCCGACATCAAGCTGTGGCTTAGTTTGTGTAGTATGTTGTTCAACATAATGATGCAACCAGGGCAACTTTCTCAATGAACTAGTTTGTTGCATTAATCAAGAATTTTTAACAAAAGGCCCCCTCCCGTATATTGGGACAAACTATTCAGTGGACTTGTTGACAACGGGAGCCAAAATAGGAGCTCTTTTTTAGCCTGCATTTTACAGTCAGGCCTATAATTCTCTGAACTTCCATTGGACAAAGCCTGTGAAGAGGGGTTAGGGGGATGCACATGGCCTTGTATGCGCTAGCCAAGTCAGGCTTACCCTGAGTGTAGTGGCCAGGGCGACGTGTGTTATCCTGCCCTTGACGATTGGGCTGACATAATCAGGTTTCTCTTCATATCGTACAAGTCTTTCTCCTTTTACTAAAGACAGGATGACGCTTCACTCAGAGGTAATGTTGGCCCCCCTGCCACGTTTCTGTCATGCACCTCATGTACAGAGCCTGCAGTCGACGTCTCAGCAGCCATGGGTTCAAATCCGAACTCGGCCCTTTGCTGCACGTCACCCCTCACTCACACACCTCCCAACGTTTCCTGTCTCTCAGGAAGACAGGAAACGGCCATCGTATCTAATGAAAGCATAAAGGCCCAAAAGAAAGAAAGTTCAACGAGATTGAATGCAGAACAAGTGGCAAACACAACTGACGTCTGATTGTGACAAGATTTTCACATGTGCTGGTCACATTGAAACTAGGAAAGGATAAATAATCAGCGTCACTCTTCGACCTGTGTTTGTCTCATGGTGGAGACTTTTTGTCTGTTTATTCTGTCAGCAGACTTTTGCCAAGCAGGTGAGGTGAGACGTACAGAAGACGTCTGTTATTGATATCGGACACATAAATCACCATCAGAGTGAGACACCTGGGAAGGTGTGTGATTCACACTTCAGCTCTTTCTCTAGACGTTGTTTGTACAAATAAACAGGGACATGTTTTTCCTTTTTCTCAGTTCAATAAAGAAAAGTAAAGTTGTTGTCAGATTCAGATTTGATCGTCGTCCTGTGAAATCCAGAGATCCACAGCTGTGGTGATGACAGCTCATCATCAGAAACTGAAGGTGGAAATCTGGAGTGAGAGACGTCATGTCCTCATCCCCTCTGCGGAGCTCCCTGCATCCCTGTAGGAGGGACGACGAGCGGAGGAGAAGACGTGGTTACATTTTAAGAGACTCTGCTCAGTTGAAGGGAGAGACTCGGAGACTGCAGCATGTGAGCAGATCGGTGTTCAGTCCCTGTCACACACAGTCATCTGAATGAGAAAAGGTTCATGTGTTGTTTCGGTGACTCAAAGGTTCACTTGATACTATGTTTTGAAATACGAACATGGCTTTTGTTGTGCAGTAGGAACACCGTATGACTTCTCCATGTTCATCCTCTACATGATTTGAATCATGATCAACTCCACACATGGCTCATATTTCACTCTGGGAGCCTACATGGAAACAGGGCTTCTCAAATATATTTTTTTCCTGATAACTCTGACTTTGTATGTTTTAATAATCTGTGCTAACCTGTTCCTCATCGTGCTGATCTGTATGAACAGAAGTCTTCATGAACCCATGTACATCTTCCTGTGCAGCCTGTTTGTAAATGAGCTGTTTGGTAGCACAGGTTTGTTTCCTCTCCTCCTGGTTCAGATTGTCTCAGACGTTCACACTGTGTCTGCTCCTCTCTGTTTCCTGCAGATCTTCTGCTTGTACTCTTACGGGGGAGTCGAGTTTTTTACTTTAGCAATCATGTCTTATGACAGGTATCTTGCTATTTGTTATCCTCTACTTTATAACACACGTATGACCCCCAATAAGATTTCTATGCTCACTGCTCTGATCTGGCTGTACCCATTCTTTATCGAAGCTGTCATCGTGTTTGGTATGACTTTTCCTCTGCAGCTGTGTGGGAACATCATCAACAAAGTTTATTGTGACAGCTATTATGTGGTCAAACTGGCGTGCTCTGACACCACGCTCAATAATGTGTTTGGATTTAGTCACACGTTTACGGTGATCTTTGGTCTTATCGTTCTAATCATTTACACGTACATCCGGATCCTCCACGTGTGTTTCTGTGGATTCAAGCAGACGAGGCAGAAAGCCGTCAGCACCTGCACGCCTCACCTGGCCTCTCTGCTCAACTTCTCCTGCGGCTGTTTCTTTGAGATCGTCCAGAGCAGGTTTAACCTTTACAATTTACCAAATGTGTTGCGTGTTTTTTTGTCCTTATACTGGCTCACAGGCCAACCACTTGTTAACCCTTTGCTGTACGGATTTCAGATGTCTAAAATACGTTTGGTCTTTAAAAGTCTGTTCTTTCGGGAAACTCAGTGACCAAACATAGAAAATGATCATCCAGGTTTACACCCCAACAAATATCTTAAAATTAGACTCGAGATGATTATTTATCCTGATCTGTTCATACAGTTTGACTTCTGTTAAGCCATCTTCAGCTGTTTAGTAATTCAACGTTCATCTATATTAAGGCTGAGTAGGTCAGGGTGCCGGTAGCGTAGTGGTTAGTGTGTTCGCCCTATGTACGGGGCTGTATTCCTCCAAGCGGGCGGCCCCGGCCCGAATTTGACCTGTGGCTCATTTCCCGGATGTCGTTTCCCGCTCTCTCTCTCTCTCTCTCTCTGATCTCTGACTCTTTCCTCTACTGTCATGTTTCAACAATAAAAGCCCCCCAAAAAATCTGTGTTGGTCAATCAGATTTTATTTTTCTAAAAAGGAAACCTCGTGGAACTCCAACTCATCGCTTGATCAGTGAGATAGTTGTGAAGAAAGATTCTTATTTCTAATGGGATATCACAGAGTATGGATCTGTGTGCTTTGACATTCGGCAGCTTTACAAACAGTCCCTGACACACTGATGACTTCTGAGGATCTATTGCTGCTCCTGCCCGTCCGTCTGACTGGATTCACTAATGACTCGTACCGGGAAGGAAGCTTTCCTTCTCTCAGCAGCAGACAGGAGCGACCTGTTAGAGTAAATCATCAGTGTGTATGAGAAAGTGTGATTCTCACTACCAGGAGACGGCCCTTTCAGTGTGCTATTTTAGTCAAGTTTGATTCACATTGCTCGGGCTCTTGTCACCACCACACTCCCCTGTCTTCTGTTCTATCATTCAGGTGTTCGGTTGTTCTATGGGTGATTTAAAATTTCTTCAGATTTGTGAGAACCAAATAAAGTGATGATCATTCTTCTTCTGTCAGATTGTCTTTTTGACATCATTGTTCTCCAAGTCATCTAATCTTAAGGTGTTTCATTCTCCATATGATGAAATATGTTGGGGGTAAAATGTGACTTTCTGAGAGATAGTTGGTTATAACATGCTGGATAGGATCCGCATCTGGGACTCCAACCCGGGCCACTAGCTTTGAGGACTATCGCCAGCGTACATGGGGCGCACAACTTATCAGATTTATGTTTTCAGGATGTAGCCGTTATAACCTCTATACAACCTCTCTTCCTGCAGGACTCAGGACTGTGGATTAACATTACTTTTACCAAGGAACAAAGGAACTGATCAATGATTTAAGTCTCCCTCTCAGACAGGATATTATGAACTTTTACAACAGCTGGAATAAACAATCGAGCGGAAACAGAACACTCTGCTATCTACGAATTGACCCCAAAGACATGAACTGTGACCGAAACCAGTCTCTGCAAAGTCGTAAAATTGACCATCTGTTGAAGGACTGCTGAAGAACTGAATTAAACCACAGCTTTCAATTCTGCATCAAATGAACATTTATGTCTTTCTTCATCTAGATATTTGTAATTGTCACATTGAATGTATTATAATCATCTTTTTAAACTCAAAATCTGATCTTCAGAACAGGAATAAGAGTTATATTATATTTAATAGGAATTTGACGTGGAGCTCTATTGCCATCTAGTGTTAGAATATCCATGAATACGTAACCTTCATAATTATACATTTAGACGTGTTATAAAGCATACTCTTTGATATTAGCTATAGAAGGTGTTATTATATCTACTTTATTAATATGTCTTATTAAGAATGCTGACTGTATAACATGTTTTTGTTCACCTACAGGATGGGATTAACTGAGGATGTTCCCAGATGGTGTGATTTTCATCTCAACATGAATCTGATAGAAATGTTTGTTTAAATATATGACATGAACCTACATCAACGTGGATCTGATAGAAATAATATCGAAATGAATGTATGGTGACGTATATATGTTTAGATTCTTATTCTTAATCTTATTGAGTAAACTCGGTTTAGTTTAAACAATTGTCCTCCAGTCAGAATGGGAGTCACCCGTGGGCGGCACCCCTCTTCTCCTGCAGACCCCCCTCCTCCCATCCAGGTGATAAGAGTTCACACTGAGCTCAGATCTTTGGGTTCTTTTTAGTTTTGGTTTCTTGAAGTTTAGAGCTTCAGCTCTTGCTCTCTTCTCTTCGGACTTCGGTCCGAATCACTTCTTTTAAGTTTGTGCCGTAGAGACGAGTCTCTGCCGAACTTTCTTTTTCACGCACAATTTTTGGAACATCAATTCTTTCTGGCTCCAGCAAGGTTTTTGAACTTTCTTCTCCAAAGTCTTTGCTCTTCAATTTTGAACGCCAATTACTTAATTTGGATTCATCGAGACGGCCATCCGGTTAATCTGAATTGGAAATCGACGTATCAAAAGACTCTTTAATATTGTTTCCTGTTGGATCCTCTTGGAGCTTCTGAGACGACGGCTGAACCGACGTACAATCTCCATCCCAGCTGCACACTCCGACTCAGGTGTCAAGGCATCTAATCTGGCCCGTGGACCTCTCTGGGCCTGAAAAGAACCGCTTGCCAGAGACTGAAACGTGGGACCAGCCGGCGGAGTTCAATTGAACACATCTCACAGTAAGACTGCTGGTGGCAAGGGGTGTTGGAAGATTGAGTCTTGAGTCGTGTCTATTCAGAGCCATCCTTTAAATCCAAATAGAATCCCAAAATTCCTCTATCAACTTTTTCTTTTTGACCATTTTCTGATCAAGTCATTCAAATAATACTGCGTTTTATCTCATTACTAAATATATAATGTCACCATACATTATAATTGCATTATCCTGATCATAATAATCATATTCTTTATCTGTTTCATCTATACATTATTGTTTACCCCTTTTTATATTAAATTTTACACATAAAATTCAGGACTTTGTCTGTGTGTTTTCTCTTGTTTAACATTTCCAGAACTTACTTCTTTCAAGATATGAAACTGACTGATTAATTAATTAACTTATACCATTAAAGTTATTTTCTTCCTTTAACAGGAAGTGGTGCCCCTTTTTGAATCCGAGGTTAAATAAAGATATAACATCTTAATAACTTAATAACGCTACAAGGACAATAAGAAAAACAAAGACTCTGTTCTGCAGATAGAAACTTACCAAACAAACTTGATGTTCTTCAGTGTGCCTAACGAAAGTCCTTGAGGATT